>NW_027137597.1:671222-924971 GCF_001692895.1 Cenococcum geophilum 1.58
CCTTGCCCGTCTCGAGCAGCAGCTTGACCACGGCCTCGTGCCCTCCCCCCGCCGCCCACGATAGCGGCGTCAGACTGCCGTTCTTGTCCTTCGACTCGACGTCGACCTTGCCTGTCTCGAGTAGCAGCTCGACCACGGCCTCGTGCCCTCCCCCCGCCGCCCACGATAGCGGCGTCCGACTGTCGTTCTTGTCCTTCGACTCAACGTCGACCTTGCCCGTCTCGAGCAGCAGCTTGACCACGGCCTCGTGCCCTCCCCCCGCCGCCCACGATAGCGGCGTCCGACCGTCGTTCTTGTCCTTCGACTCGACGTCAACCTTGCCCGTCTCGAGCAGCAGCTTGACCACGGTCTCGTGCCCTCCCCCGTGCCGCCCACAAATAGCGGCGTCCGACCGTCGTTCTTGTCCTTCGACTCGACGTCGGCCTTGCCCGTCTCCGAGCAAGCAGCTTAACCAACGCCTCGTGCCCTCCCCGTGCGCCGCCACGATAGCGGCGTCAGACTGCCGTTCTTATCCTTCGACTCAACGTCGACCTTGCCCGTCTCGAGCAGCAGCCTCGACCACGGCCTCGTGCCCTCCCCGTGCCGCCCACGATAGCGGCGTCAGACCGTTCTTCTTATCCTTCGACTCGATGTTGGCGCCCCTGTCGAGAAGCAGCCGCACAACGGCCTCGCGCCCATTCTCGGCGGCCCACGACAGCGGCGTCCGACCGTCTTTATCCTCTAGGTTGGCCTTAATATCGCTTCGGGCTAATAGCATCTTAACTACCACCTTATGCCCCCCACTTACCGCGTGCGATAACGCCGTCTGCCCGTCTTTATCCCCGAAGTTGGCCTTAACATTACTTTGTGTTAACAGCAGCCATATAACGTCCTTAAGTCCTTTTTCTGCTGCCCGTAATAATACTATCCGTTCCCCTAAATTTAGTAAACCTATTAGCGTATTATTAGGGTAGATCCCCTCTGGAGAGATGCTATCGCATTTTTTAAGGTCTTTTAATTTCTGCGTTTGTGTTATATGCCTTTTTTGGATATATATCCTTCTTATAGCATATTATAACGGCCTAAATTTTCTTAGATTAAGCTGTTTAAATTCTTCACTCCAAACTCTCTTAAATTGGTTTATTGTTAGAAACAAATCTTTTACATAAATGGCGATTAGTTTATCTTCTCTACCTTTTTCTTTATAATAAAGGATCGTGAGCCCTAGTCCTTAAGGATCTATACCTATAAAACGGAGTTCTAAATGGATCCCTCTACTACTTATAGTTAAAGGGCTGTTAAAGGTATCAAAAGGATTAAATTAGACGATGTTGCCGGAGCTAATAAATGCAGCTAGAGAGGTAGCTAGAAGCCTACCGCGATTATTACGAGATTTCTATGTAAAGAGACTATAGTTATTTAAGATTATTATAATTTCCTCCTAGAGTCTAGTGAAAGCGGTTTCTCTTTCTCCGTAAATTAGCGGTATATTAATGCTAAATATGCCTAATAAATAATAGGCACGATCCTTAATTCTTGATATTTTTCTTTTCGCAGCCTATAATATTCTTTAGGCGATACTAACCGTTTTAAGGTTATCGTCTCCTAAGAGGATACTAACAGGTATACTGGTGCAGTTAGATATATCTTATTATAGGCTTGCCTTAGTCCCTAGGTCCTTTTATTCCTTATTAAGAAATATTACGGTTAACGGAGTAATTAATTCTTAAAGGGTCCATCCTCTAGTAAACCTAAGAATATAGCTTTTAATAGTATATTGGCTAGATAACTATAGTATATATTGGCTTATTGGTACTAATAGTATATAGAGTTAATTACTTTAGAGAGCTCCGCGCTGCTTATCTTATTAATATAGCATATATCTATCCAAATATATTTTAATCCGTTGGCCCTAGCTACGGAGTAGCAGCTTTTAACCTTCTTATATCCCTTCTTGTTTGCTGCGCGGGTTCCCTTTATATCCTAAAAGGTAACTTCCTCTTTATCCCACGTATGTAATAGGATAGCGTACCGTAGGACTTTATCATCTCTAAATTCTTCTACCTTAAAGTTGTCCGTATTAAGAAGACGCATAATTTATCTTCCTTTAACGGTTTAATTGCTGGAGTCTAAAGCGGTGGAAAACGAAAGCGAAGGCTATATGCGTCTTGCTAGTAGAGTGCTATAGAAGCAGGTTAAGACTAGAGTCTTAAGGAGAATAAATTTGGGTTAGGGAGGTCAGTTAGATTTAGTTAGCTTTATTTAGTCGCAGTGGTTTCTTTATAAAGTTTAATGGGCTTAAGAATACTAAGTGCTTAGCATCGCTTAAGGGGGAGGAGGATTGGGTTTTACTAATGGAAACTAGTTAAAACGCGAGAGACTTGAGAAGGAAAGGGGAATGGAATGAGGTGGAGGTATCGCGATTAAATTTAGTCTTATAGGCTGAAATCTAGTGGGGTATTGGGGCATAATGCAGCATAGCCATAGCCATAACTGACACGTCAGCTTCCGTTTGTAGCTCTGATTGGACTTATTAAACTTGTATAGAACAAAATAATCGCCTACGCTAAAGCTGAAGATTATCTTAACAATAAGGATAGTGCTATTATTTTAGCACAAAAAATAAGAGCTTAATAGCTGGGAGTGTCAAAGTAGGCGGCCTGTAGAAATGTTGTGGCTGATGGTGAAGCAAGTAGGTAGGCTAGTAGGGAGGGCGGCCGATCCGGCCACACCCTTGTCGAGAGTGTACTTTTCGGGACTAAGAAATAGTCAATATAACCTCCCCCTCGGTGTACTGAAACACCCTGCGTTGCGAAAGAAGTCGGAGGTAGTTTGACTTTCGAGCAGCTTAGAACCTGCGCATGCGCTGAAATTTTAATAATGCTATAGTCAATCTGCTCTGTAGCAACTCCTTAACATTCAAGATCCTTCCCCCTAAAAATTTCATAAGTATGGTTGTCTTGTCGCTTGATTCGCGCACCGTGCCCTCCAATGCCATGACCAATACCCTACACAATGCTTCTAAACTATCGCCAACAATATATGTGGTATATGGGGCAAATCTGCCACGCAAGTCAGCTAGAAATAGTTAGGTTGTTACCGGACTCTAACGGTCTGACCTGCGATACCACCGGAAAGATTGTTAGACTTGCGCTCAACAGTTGCTACGTTCTTTATCAGCCTCACTGCGCCACAATTTGGGCTGTGGATTCAGCCCCATAGTGACTATGAGCTCGATTCCCAGCGCTTGCTCGCGTCAAACTCCGCGCGCAACCATGCGGCCTCTGCAACGCAGCGAGACGCGAATTCAGCCTCACTAAGGACCTGGACGGCGACGATCCAATCCCTCCCTATGCGATACTTACGCACACATGGGGACTGGATACCGAAGAGGCTACCTTCGAAGACATGACAAATGACACTGGCGAGAATACGCCTGGCTATGGCAAGCTTTTCAATGCTGAAGAGAAGTTGTCCAGCTTCGCCAACATATCGAACGCCCGCAGCTTTGTGTTGTCAAATGGATCGTAGCTCGAATTGACAGTAAAGCCGACATGTTCTAGCGTCTCCACCGCCCTGTCGCTGTCGTCGAACGACGGGCCCAGCCACACCAAGGCGTACACCGCATCTTCAAAGATCCGGTTCATCTTGGAAACTTGCCAACCCTTCTCAATCTCATCATCTTGATTGATGCACACAGCATCAGCCCAAAGCAGTTGTGATCGGAAAGCGCCTTTCACCGCTTGCATCTTGCGGATCTGCCGGAGCGCGACGTCCAGACTCGCAGTCGCATAGAGTGACCTGCCATTGAGAAGCAACGGACGCGTCCTAGCTGTGTCACCTCATGCATAGGAGGGCGCGATATAGCTCGGCTTCTCGTCCAGCGAGACGCTCGTGATGGTACAAGCAACCGGCGCGCTCTCGTCGCGTCGAGTCTTCCAGGACCGCGGAGGACCAAACGGTCCCAACCCATGACGGCCGTACCGCGGTCCGCGTTGAAGGAGAAACGAAGTCGCCCATTGTGCTGCAAGCCCTACGGAAAAGCTTCAGCTGTGCCACCCATCCGAACGATTCGATGCGGTGCAAGGCGATGTTCGTGATGAAACAACGAGCTGCAGGTGCAGAGAGGCTTGTTGCGGAGACCGCGACTCAGCCACGTTCTTGGCGTCTTGCGGGAAGATTAGGCCGTCCGCTGTCACCGACGCCCATCAGGCTGAACAGCAGAATTTCTTTCCAAAACAGCTCTTTGCCTCCTGTCTTTACCATAACTTTGGGATGAAAAAGGACCAACCGGTGTGTCCAATCTCTGGAGCTACGATCCGGTACCGACGGCTCCCGCAGGCGGCCTTGCTAGATACTCCGAACATACATGGCCAAACAGTTCTATACCTTTCTTCCGGGCGACCTTGAGCAACTGAGAATAGGCCCACCAGGAAGCAGCCTCCATTGCATGCGAGTAATCGGTTCATTTGACTACCCTCGGCTACCTGGCCCAGGCTACATTCGGCTCCTCCATCTGGAACGAGCCTCCAATGACCGCTCGGAGTTGAGAGGCTCCCTTAAGGTCCACAAGCTTGACGCTCAATGCGAATATGAGGCTATTTCGTACGCCTGAGGTGACTATCCCGAGTTTGACCGGACTCTCTTCCTAGGCAATCAAGTTTTGAAAATTAGCCGCAACCTCTATGCCGCGCTCATGGCGTATAGCTATCCTGATCGCACCAGACTATTGTGAGTGGACGCTATCTGTATTAACCAAGCAGACACAGTCGAGAAGACTCAACAAGTCGCCATTATGGCTGATATCTACAGCAAGGCAAAAAGAGTACAAGCCTGGCTCGCGCCAGCCTCGAAGTACATGACGGAAGCTATGAAGTTCATGGCACGACTAGCATCGAAGGCAGAGTCTTTCGGAATCAGCGATAAAGTTGACCAGCCTCGATGGCTTCCAGACTTTCCTTCCGTCAATATCTGCGATGACGGAGCGCAAAATCTCATCTACGATGCCATCAAAGCTCACGTCGACTATCTCGTTTCTCGATCGTGGTTCAACAGAGTATGGATTGTTCAAGAAGTCAGCTTGGCTGCGGAGCTGATCGTATCTTGTGGACATTCCACCATGGATTGGACCGCTTTCGCTCGAGCACTAGAAACACTTCGCGGAGCTCTGAGGCAAGTCCCGCTCGGAGAAGAGCGATTAAGGCTAGAAGGTCTCAAGCCCGCCTGGGAACTTGTACGGCAACGGGACGTCTTTCAACTGTTTGATCGATATGGTGATAGGAACCATCATCTTATGACCAACATTCTTGGGAAGCAGATGCGCAATCGTGACTGTTCCGATGACCGCGACAGAGTCTACGCAATGCTGGCAAATGACGAAATCTCTATATCCCATAACGCCGGATTATAACAGAACCGTAGCCGAGGCTTATACTGACTTTACCAGGAGGTATTCACCCGTCAAGCACATTTATTTGGCTGGACTGTGCCGCAGACAGCACAAGACAAATCTGGAGGACGCGGACACCAACACCGAGGATAATCAACGGCCGCCCATTAATATCGCCGATCGAGACTATCTGCCTTCTTGGGTACCGGAGTTTCGCTCATTATTAGCCTCTAGGTGGGCCTCGCCACTCAATAGGAGCTATCATACTGCCCGACAGGCCCCTTTCTATTTATTTCCTCACCCGGAAATGCTTAGTGCCATAGGCGTCACGAGCACGATCTTCGATATTATCGCAACAACCACTTAGATACATGACGAGAAAAGTAGTCCGTATTACGCATATGACCCCAGATTTTTTTTTCTATTATCAATTAACTACAAGAAATACCTTGCTTTCCTCCCAAATTCGTCGTCCAACCTACTTCAGAATCACTCTGGCTTATCCTAGCAAAAACCTTAACAGGCGGAACCAGCGATTGTAATGGGGCAGAATTCCTCTTAACGCGGCTTCCTGGCCTCCAGAGTCTCAATCACCTCAAACAAGGCAGCTTGCCTTAGCTAACTACAATCTGGGATTGCTTTTCAGCACATTGCTTTAATCCAACCGGAGAAGTATTTCAACACGTGCTCCTCAAGACATTGGGAGTAGAGTCTCGACCACTTAGTACGGACGGCGAAATCGCATTAGGGTTCCTCAACCACTTAGCAATCATTCTCGTTCCTAACCTGTTGTTTGTAACTACAGAAGGATACGTAGGGCTTGCTTCAAGGGATGTTCGAGGTGGTGATTTTGTTGCAATCTTTAATGGCTGCGATATGCCATACGTGGTTCGGCCCGCAGGGAAGGTAAAATACAAGGAAAATCTATTTAAGGAGGCACTCCAAGTCGTTGGGCCATGCTATCTTCACGGAATTATGAACGGGGAAATCTTCACGGACCGGGACGTGTCCCGGTTCTCGAGGCTGAAATGGACGAGGCTTAATGGTGATACGGCTGATTCTTTAGAAGGGTGGATGATACTGATTTAAATCTATGGAGATCGTCAAATACTATAGTGCAGAATGTGCCAGTCATAGGACACAAGGACTGTCAAACGAAGGGTGCGTGACTAGAAGAAGGGCGCGTTCAGCAAAGGCCTTTTGGGCGGCATTGGCCAGTTTTTGCAAGCGGTGTTTGCTTGGACCATCTAGGAATTGAGCATCATCTTCGATGCGGATTTGCAGCGACGTAAGAGCCTCCGATATAACTGGCGTTTGTAGCATTATGCCTTATAGACAAGATTCCACCTTCAAATCATTATCCTTCGGAACGTGCAATTCGGCTAGTGGCTTCTGGATATCTCTAAGTACTCTGTCGGGGCCGAACGAATACAGACCTGTCTTCGACCAACCGGACTTAATGTTTCGAAAGTGAGCGCCTATTTACGCGCACGGCTATGGAGTAATGTAAAATGCTGCTTGCCGACTGCGTTCGCCCCTCAATAAAATCGTTTAACCTGTTCGCGATATGCGGCCTTTAGTGGGCCAAAGACTCCGACGTCACAAGGCTAGAGCTTATAGGAGGTATGCGATGGAATATGGCAAAGGATAATATTATTTTTAAAATAGTACTCTATTACTTCGAGCGACTTGTATATTCCGAAGCAGAGTTGGGAATAAGTAAGCGAGCCAAGCTGAGTAGGCTTAGCTTGCTGGCTTGCAATTTTTGACACCTTAAGCTTACTTGCTTGGCTTATTTGGCTAAAATCGTCGGCTTGCTTGGCTTGCTTGCCCGCTTAATTAATTTTTCTATAGAAGTCTTGGGGTTGTATACAAAATTAAGGCTATGGCCCACTTTAAAATCTCTCCTCTATGGCCTAACCCGTAGTTATAACGCGCAGTTATATAGGGGTGGTTATTATAAAGCTTGGCAAGGTATTAAGGGAGGCTTTAAGAGGCTTTAAGTTGGCTTTTAAATTTTATAGTGCTAAGGATATAATTGGGAAATTACATAAAAAGAACTATAGAGAAGCTTTAAAGAGGTACGTAATAGAGATATATAGGCGGTTAGCCCGGAAAAAATAACTAACTAGTGCTTATTTGTGGTATTTATATATAAAATTATTAAACTAACTACTAAATTATATATATATATTACCTATTATGTCAGGTGACGAAGTCACCTCGCCTATATGTATTGTTCCGCACAGCCGTGTCTGGCATCAAGCCAGTCACTCGTTTACCTTTTGTAGGTTTGTGTGGCTGAGTGGTGCGGAGCTTATCACCTCACATATTAAGCGGGTAAGCTAGCTTATAAGCTAAGCCTTATTTGGCTTGCTTGCTTACTTAAAATAGGCCTTCTAGCTTGCTTATTCCCAACTCTGTTCCGAAGCCGTTATAGATATAAACCCGTGGTTTCTAATTCGCCCGTTATTTAGTTTGGGGATTAAACACTTATTTAAGCCAGTCTAAGCTGATCTTAGAATTAGTATATCCCGATTAGGAGCACGTAAAATGCCGGCTAGGGGTAGAGTATGTAGTTTATATGCTTTAATAGGTTGCGGCTGGCCAGATAATTAGTGGGAAGAGAGACCTACCGTCTGCAGAAATGCACTCGATCGCAGTTACTATTATTCGCTTGACGCCCGCGCCTCTATAGGTTTGTAGGTCGTCCTTACCTGCTAGACTTTAAGGGAGCCAAGCATGCTTAATATAACCCCCATTTCATCTATATTATAGATATTCTCCGGCAGAATAACCGGGTTATATAGTTCCCTCCCAATTAACTTAAACTACTCTATAATCTTATCGTAGATGTTATTATCGTGCCGATTCCAATATAACGCCTTAACCTTTTTGCTTTAAGCTTGGGATAGCGTTTGTAGAAGCCTTAAGGCCAGTTCTTGCCAGAGGGCGGATTGTTTTGTCGGTCGTGGGAGCCTAAAAGACGGAAGAGTGCTGACGTGCAACGATAAGAGCTAGTGAATGTAGGTACTTAATCGGAACATGGAAGCCATTATTAGACATTTAATAAGGGCTTTCTCTTCCGAAGGGGTGAGGTACTGTTGGCGTTTTGCCTTCTCTTGTCTGGAGGGTCGTTTATATGCGCGGTACTATAGAGTAGATAGAGGGACATTACTGGACTCTAATAGGGTAGTATATGTTCTAGGCTTTAAGGGATTAAGGCCTTTAGATAGCGCAGTACTGGCGGGATCTATTCTATGATAGTGATAATGGAGGGACAAGTGGCGCTGCGCTATATAATAGGTATCTCCTAAGTAATAGCCTAGTCTTTTACCTATTAGTTAGGGAGTATAACCTCTATATTGCCGCTATATAGGAACCTTACTACTACTACCTTTAGTATATATACTTTAATTAATATAAGGATCTATTCTAGCTCTACGCCTGCTACCTTTAGTATTTAGACCCTATAGTACTAGCCGGTACTACGCTAGGTATACGCTAGAGGGGCGCCAGTTAGGCGCCTACCGTAATATTGGCCTATAATGGCTTTGCTATATATACTATTAGTGTTCCCTATAATTTTATAGCATCCTTAATATATCTAAGCCTATCCTCTACCGCGTTCTATTCCTATTATGCTTTATCTAGAGCTCCTAGACAATTTGGCTTACTTATTATACTATATGCGCTACCCTTCCCTAGATCTTCCGTAGTGTCTTTTAGGAGGTCTATAAGTGTCTACTATCTCTAGTTAATGTCCTTTAGTTGTTATGGTTAAGTCGCCCCCTATTAGCCTTGTTGTGGTGTCGCGTTTTTCTATATAGCGTCCTATTAAACGATGCAGTTAAGAAGGAGAACTCTGTCGAATTAGTATAGGCTATTAAGCCTCAATATATACTGTAACCGACTACCAAGGCTCGCATTACCTTATAACTCACCACCCGTTTCTTAACATCGTATGTCTCACTACCTATGTCTCACTACCTATTTCCATTACCTATTGCCGACTGTAAGCGCTGTCTACCTCGGCAATTATGCATCATCGTCATTATCTTGTTGTTACCCACTTCGTGTATATATAGACGCTTTAGAGCTACATTTACAATCAAGTCGTTCATTCAATTCTTCGCACTGCAAAGCTTACAGTTATAAGCCCGGATCGCACTACCTACTAAGCAATCAATCTACCTGTTGCACCATCAATCTACTACCTTATTTAAGAAGTCACTACTTCTACTACCTTTGCAGTGTCTTAAGCTTCTTCACCTACTAAACGAACGGACGATCAACCACAGTCGACGACCGTACGTACCTGACCGACGAACGAATTAACGAAACAAAAAAACGTCAAAATAAGGTTTTCGCCAAGACGCCAATTGGACCCTGCCTAACCTGTTAAAAATCCTAAAAATAACGACTACAAACGAATCAAAAGTCAACCTTATCCTTAACCAGCCTTCTGATTGGACACAATGGTTCTTTATTATCTAAGACACGGCCGAAACGAATAAGGTATGGCAATACATCAACCCATTAAAGAAGGAAAAAGATCTTCTAACGCTAGAACTACCAAGTCAACCCACATCAAGGGACATACTACCGACGGCTACATTAATAGCGAAGCTAGAACCAGTGTTCTCAATGGACTGGATTGGATACGAAAATCGCTTCAAATCCAATCCAAATATAGGATCAAGCCTCTTAACCGGTTATATTAACCGGTTAAACCAGATAATCCAAATAGATTGTATATTTTGGCTAACTATCGCGACTCTTGGCATAGTATTGAGGATCAAATCAGTCGTTAAGGATCGTATATTCGACTACATCGTCCTCATTAACCTTATCTTCCTGCCCGTCTTCCTGCCCATCTTCCTGCTCGTCTTCCTGCCTATCTTCCTGCCTATCTTCCTGCTCATCTTCCTGCTTATCTTCCTGCTCATCTTCCTGCTCATCTTCCTGCCCATCTTCCTGCCTGGCTTGCTGCCCGCTGGCTTGTGTATCTACCTCGCCCGTAGCCTTGCCTTCCTCCTTGGCGGCAGCCTTGGCAGTAGTTTCCTTATATTGCTTATTAACGTTAGGATTAACGCCTTTCGCAAAAGCCTTAGCCTAAGGACGCCTAAACTAGGACTTAAGGCACTTATTGGCTTCGACGATGTCGGCTTTAAGATAATTGCGGGGGTTAGTAATTAGGTGCTTAGCTAAACTAAACACGCATTCGCATTTAGCGCTTATAAGAGGTATAGCTAATATATTAAGGGCAAACCGAGTAAGGTTAGGTTATAAGAAGTAAAGGCTATTCTAATAAGCTAAAGGATTGTTAATCTGTTTGGGGTCGCTTCTAATATAGCTTTAGTAGGTATCGGATCTACTAAAAGGTACGTATTTAATCTATTTATGATTTTTAAGTTTACTAAAAGTCTTACCCTATGTAAACTTAATTAATAACGGAGGCTTAATAGATATAGGAGTACTGTACTTGCCCTTATACTCCTCTAGCTAAAGGTCTTCTACTAAGCCTTAAACCCCGCGATCCTTTAGGTCCTTGGGCCTACTAGCAAGCTAGTACTTTTTATTCTTATCGCCGTTAAATCTTTACTAAAATTACCACCACTTCTTATCTGGTAAGAGCACCTAAGTAGCGTAGTAAGCAGCACTGTTGTTGGCTAGGTTGTAGTATTCCTCGCACTTCTTCTATAACGTATAGGCGGCGGCTTTAAGGTAGGCGTATTCTTTATAATTGTTATACTCTATATAGTGTTTTTTAAAATCTACCTTAGCGTCCTAGGTGTAGTTAAGAAGCTAATCCATAGTAGTAAACCAGCGGTAGAGAGTATGCTTATGGCCCTAGCTATATATAGTCGCCTTATAGAATGGCTGTAGGATAAATAAAAGCTTTTTAAGAAGAAACCAGTAGTGGGATATAAGGCGATCGTTCTTAATACCGTTGCCGCGCTTAGGCCTATAGGTCTCGTAGAATTGCTATATACGTTGCTTGTAATTAATAGCGCGTATAATAAAGCTGAAATATAAGTTCTATCTTGTTGCATTACTTTAAATAAGCTAATAGAGAGGTTAGTTAATAGATTATAGAAAGATTGCTATTATAGGCCGGATATTAGAAAATCCGGTCCCGGGTAGCGAATATTACGAGATTTTAAAAATCTCCTTAACGCTTACTTCAAGCTTATTAAACAACGACTAATTGCTGCTAACTACCACCCTCCGGAACTTATTACGGCGCTAAGGTAATATTTTAATATACCTTATAATGTTATGCAGACGGCTAAGAGCTCCCTACTGCCTTTAGATCTTCGCGATTAACTTAAAGTCGTGCCTACTGTAAGCTAGCTTAAGCTCTTGTATTAAAGTATCTGCCTTCTTACCTAAAAGGAACGCCTGCGTATAGAGATTAACCATATAGCCTAGGCACTATAGTCGACATCGCTTTCGCTGCTTTTCTGACATTTTTAGATAGAGAGTCTTTAGAATTAAGTTGATAGCTATATTATTGCTTAACGCGTTATTAAGCATAAAGTATCCTATCCTGCCGCTAATTCTATACTCACTAATTATATTAAGGATGATCTGGGCTTAATTTGCGCTGGTGTATTTACCTTTAAGCCGCCGTAAAGTAAAAAGCTTTGTCTATTGAGCTCCGTTCTTATTAATATAATAGGCGATAATTGCAATTATTGCGTAGTAGTTTGGCGATATCTAAAGGTTAAAAGATAGGTGGATATTTGATTGAGCTTCTCGTAAGTTATTTTATAGTTAAAGCTTCTACTTCTAAAACTTATTTATTACCTAGCTGCGGATTGTATTATAAGAAGGAATATACTTAATAAGGCTTTTATGTAGATACTAAATTATTTCTAGAAAGTAGACGTTTTTAATCTGGTAGAATATAATATGGCAGTATACTAACTAGCGGATTAATAGGATCTTAAAGCGCTTAAACTAAATACCCTAGATATAATCCTGCTGCTTAATATACTACTTAATTGCCCCTTTTGGCTTTATCTTACTGCCGCTCTAGTTAATTTAGTAAGTTCTTTTCTAGTAGTTAAGAACGGAAGAGTTACTATTAAGTTCTAATTACTAATTAGTAAATAGGCAGTATAGATAGCAGAGCCTCTTACTAAGCGGCCTATATATAGGATCCTTTTTCTTATCTAAGCACCGGTAGTAGTAGTAGTATTTAACTCCTAACGTCTTATATATAATCGCGAATCCTTTTTTATTACCCTATATGTGCGAGAACCTCTTCTTACCGCGCCTTTAGCCAGCGATATCGCTAGCTTTGCGATACCACTTATTATAAAGCTTAATTCGACCTAGCTTAATTGTTGGGGGCGGTAGAAGCTCTAGCTTGGAGTTAGAGTTAAGTTTATAATAAGTAAGAGACTCTGGCTTAATTGTATCTGTAGTTATCTTTAGGCGCTTCTTTCTTCTACTGCTAGAGGCCTTACTAACTCGCTTTTAAGGAACAGCAGGAGCCTTGCCTACAGCACGGCTACTTGATGTATGGCTACTCCCACCTCCGCGCGTTGTCCGGCCGGTAATAGTAATAAAGCTCTCTATATAATTAGAAGGATTAGGAGGATTAGATAGGTTAAATAATAAGGGCAGTAAGATAGGTAGCGGCAGAGGCGGTGTGATAAGGGCAGTAATAAGTGTGACGCGATGAGGGCAGTAATAAGGGCGACGCGATAAGGATGACGCGTTAGGAAGAACAACGCGTCAGGATCAACGACCTCAGCTTAATTAACTGCATTGGATTAAATTAGTCGCTACACGACAGATCGAGCCTTTATAGACGGCTTAAGATTATATAGCGATTGGCTTGGATCGCTCGGGCGGCGTTCGCCTATACCCAAAGTCTTACCACCTACATGTAGAACTGGATCTATTGGATATCCAGTTACAATTAAGACTCCAAATCCAGTTTAGATTAAGCCAATCAAACCCTATAACCGGATCTATATTGAATTTTGGATATCCAGACCAATCCAGAGGTAGATCTAGTCCATTGAGAACACTGGCTAGAACCAAACCAGCTTATTGCCTATAACTAGCTCTATTCTAAATATAAGGACGATCTTTGAATATACCAAAAGCAAGAACAGGCTGTTAACAATATCAGCAACTACATTGTACGAACGACGTCGGTAGCCTACCTCCCTCTTATTAACGGCCTAGATACAGTATATAGATGGCTATAAGCACTTAAGAAAGCTCTAGCTCCTACCACATCAGGTTAAAAGCACAACATCCTCATTTAATACACGGCTTTAAAAGCCTACAATAAAAAGCAAAGCATTAACAAATAGCTGAACAGCTGGAGGAACGTCTATAAGCTTACTAAGAAATTAGACCTACTAGACGTGCAAGGCTTCAGGCCCCACTATAACTTCGTTTAAGTAATTAAGCCTATCTCTTCTAGCTTTACAGGAGCTCTAAAAGTAGACCTTATTCGCAAGGAACGCAAGGACAAAGAAGCCCCATCTATTATCAATCTAATTAAGGAATTTAAGGAGCACTACCGCATGCAGCAAGCAGCATCCTCTGCTACCCCTACTAATAACTCTGCTTTTGCAACCCTAGGCAATTTAAATTCTAATTTAGATTCTAACGGCAATTCCAATTCCAATTCCAAATGGAATAAGATATGCGTATACGGCCTCAAGTATTAATTCGGTAACTACTTCTATATTATTAAGCGGAAGCGCCCTTAAGGATAGAAGCCAAACCCAGACGTCCAGAAGGAAGTAGATAAAAAGATCTCATCTACACCTTAGATTAAACGCATTGTTAACCTTATCTTAAAAAGAGAATAGGAAGCAAAGAAGAACACAGAATCTATAATTAATTTTAATTCTAAAACCCTACCTTCCAAAACCCCGACTAGCCATACTACCGTATTTAGTACTGGTTAAAAACCATTTAAACTCCAGAACACCTAAATACTTAACCCTAGTGCAGATACCCACGTCTGCAATAACTAAGAAGACTTTACCTTCTCCTACCTAGCTACAGAAGACGACTACCTAATTACTAGCGGAAATTTCGAAAAGATACAAGCTTACGGAATAGTAACGATTACTGTTAATACACCTACTAGGAGCTTAAAAATGAAGCTATTTTATATAGCATTAGTACCTACTATATTCACAAATATTATAGCACTATTAAGAGCTACTAATAATGATATCTATTTCAACTTAGGACGAAACTTGCTATACCGTCTAGCAACTAGTAAAACAGTATACTATACAAAACGACTAGGGGGCCACTAGGCACTAATGCACAGAGAGCCTACCCTAGATTTAATAACTCAATCAACCTTCTTAATAAGAAGATATTAACTAAGCAGAATAGCCCACAAACCAGTCGGAGCTACAGCTATAAAATGGCATAAAATACTTGGCTATGTAGGACCTGACGCTATTAAGCAGCTTCCTAAGCACGTCAATGGCGCGAAACTAAACGACGAACAAGCACCGCGCAAAATCGAGTGTGAAGTTTACTTAATATCAAAGCACACACAGCAGATCTCTTAAAGACGAGAACACAAATTTCTAGCTACTCGACCATTTAAGCGGGTAGCATTTAATATTATTACCCTTAGAGAACTAGGGTATAACGGCGATAAATACATAATACACTTCTATTGCACATATTCCAAATTAAATTTTATATTTACCACTAAGAATAAGGACAAAGCTACCGTCCTACCTACCATCTATAAGACCTACCGTTTAATTAAAATACGATTCCACTAGGACGTCGTCTTCTTCTAAAGCAATAATAAACGTGCTTTTAAACAAATAGGAGACACCTTATATACATAGTATGCAAACAAAGGCATTACTTTTAAATGCCGAGCACCGTATACCGAGGAACAAAATAGTAGAGTAAAACGATCTAGACAAACCCTTATAGAACGATTAAGGGCTATACAGCTAGAAGTATCCTTACCCCTATCCCTAGGACTAGAAGCTTTCCTTATTACTAGCTACGCACTCAATTAAACCCCAAATAAGCAACTAGGGTGGAAAACTCCGTACAAGATCGCCTACGGCAACCCGCTATTACTTACCCATATACATATATACGGCTATAAGACCTATACACTAGACAAACAAATTAAAAGGGGAGATAAACTAGCTCCTCGTGCATCGATTAGACACCTAGTCGGCTACGATTTAATAAATATCTACCGTATCTGGATTCTAAGTCTCCACAAAGTTATTTAAACCAGAGACGTTACGTTTGACAAGACCTCGTTCTATGACCCTAAGGGTTAAGACATCAACTACCTGCTAAGGGAAGCATTAGAAGACACCCTCCAGACGATCAGTCTACTAGAACCTCTCCACAAAGACGAATCTAAGGACGAATCAATCCTATACACAGTCAATCTGGACCCTTAAAGATCTACCTCAGGTGCAGATCAAACGACTACACCTAAATCGAACGATTTAGCAGAGCTTCGTACGAAGGATACTGAGCAGTTACCGACACCTAGCAGAACGGTATCTCCAGATTTACTAAAATCGAACACCTTACCACAAGGACTTTAAGATAACATCCTAGATATAATTAAAACAATTCCTACCTAGCTAAGCTCTCTAGAACTATCTAATAAAGCAACTAATATAGCTCTATAAGCTAATAAAGTCTCGGCCAAACCTTCTGCCAACTTTATCCTACTAGAAGGATCAAAACGAATTCAACGTCAAGCGTATGCAGTAGCACTAGCCAATCTATCTACCCTATTTGGTTACTACGCTGGATTTGCTATAGGACTAGTAAAGGACATCGACCGAACTAGATCCTTATCTCTATATCGTAACAATCTTCCTCCTAAACCAAAGAATCTTAAAGAACTAAGAAAGCATCCTTTAACTACTAGCTTTTAAAAGGCTATAGAAAAAGAATATAATGACCTAAAACGCTGAGGGACATTTAAGACTGTACCAAAAGCAGAAGCAGGCAACGAGCAGATCCTTTTACTAAAATAGGTCTTTAAATATAAGCTTAATAGCGACGGCTACCTATAAAAGCTTAAAGCTAAACTATGTGTCCGCGGAGACCTACAGATTACTAAAGAAGAGACCTATGCAGCAACCCTAGCTGCTCGAATATTCCGTGCTCTTATAGCTATAGCAGCCGCATTTAACCTAGAAATTCGACAGTATAACGCTGTAAACGCATTTATAAACGCCAAGCTTAGTAAACTAATCTACTGCTATTGCCTAGAAGGATTTAATTAAAACGGATATATCCTAAAGCTACTTATGGCGCTATATGGATTAAAAATCTTACTACTACTTTGGTATAAAGAGCTTACTAATACACTAGCTAAATTCGGATTAGAACTAGTACTAGGCACTAACTGCCTATTTACCAACGGACGACTTATTGTCTTCTTCTATATAGATAATATTGCCGTCCTATTTGCCAAGAAGGACCTTTTAAGACTTAAAGAATTTGAAGCAAAATTGCTGCACTGATACGAGATCCGTGCACTAGGAGACCTACAGTGGTTCCTAGGTATTTAAATTAGTTAAGATTGAGCAAGTAGGAAGCTCTGGCTTTGCCAAGACTCCTATATTAAAAAGATAGCCAATTAATTCAATATTTAACCACCAGAAAGATTTCCTAAGTTACTACTTCCTGCTAAAGAACTAATTCCGTCTGACCAGTAGACGAACCCTTAAAGAACCCTAGCTTACCAGCAACGAGTAGGGTTACTTACACACCTTACTGTATTTGGAAGACCTAATATTACTAAGACGCATTCTAAGCTGGCCGAATTCCTTACTAATCCAAATTAAAAACACCTTAACGCAGCTAATTAAGCTATTGCCTATTGCTTTAGAACAAAATCAACAGCTATTAAATACTCTAGCGAAGTATTTAGAGCATACATCTACTTTAGAAACCCTAAAGGAAAAGACGTCACCTTTTACGGAGCATCTAACGCAGTATTTATAGACTATAAAGAAACTAGACGGAGCTCTTAAGGATACCTTTTTATCCTATTCGGAGGACTAATCGATTAGAAGGCGACCCTACAACGATTAGTAACTCGCTCAACTACTAAAGCGGAGCTTCTCTCCCTATCTACTACTGCTATTAAAATCATCTAGTGGCAACGATTTTTTAAGGCAATCGGCTTCAACTTAGAACGCGAATTTACTATACTCTACGACAATATGCAGACTATATAACTCCTAAGACAGGATACACCAAAGCTTAACACCAAGCTTTGACATATCAACGTCCATTAGCACTAGCTAAGACAGGAAGTCTAAGACAAAAAGATTAACGTACGATGGGTTCCTATAGATAAAATGCCTGCCAACGGCCTTACTAAAATCTTACCCCGTTAAAAGCACGAAGCATAGATAAAGCAATTGAATTTAGTAGATATTCAACATTAGATTAATACTTTATCTAGCAACTAGCAATATCCACAATATCCGCGATATTTGCAATATCCGTTATAGTTACCCCATCCTTTTGCTACTCCCAAATTGTATCCAAATTTCCTATTTTAGTATAGTCTCTACCTTCATTTTTATTTTCTATAGCTTTAAATACACCGTTAAATCTAGGGGGTGTGTAACCAACTACCAAGGCTTGTATTACCTATAACTCACTACCCGTTTCTTAACATCGTATGTCTTACTACCTATGTCTCACTACCTATTTCCATTACCTATTGCCGACTGTAAGCGCTGTCTACCTCGGTAATTGTGCATCATTGTTATTATCTTATTGTTACCCACTTTGTGTATATATAGACGCTTTAGAGCTACATTTACAATTAAGTCGTTTATTCAATTCTTTGCACTGCAAAGCTTATATATACAGTTAAGTCAAATGGCTAAGACACCCCTAGTTTATACCCTTAAAGGAAACAGGACAATGATCGCAATTAGCGTATTGTCCAACACCCCCCCCTTAGCTTTAAGCTTTTAGAGGTCAAAGCTACATTATAAGTCTTAGTATAGTGTTGAGTTAAATATACCCTATGTCTTCCTCCTAGCTTACCTTTATTAATTTAGATTCTTTCCTTAATATTAATTTAATTTAATTAATAAACAAAGGCCTCGTGCTTCTACCTTGGTTAAGCTTTTATTAAGCTGTCTACGACTATAGCAGCAGTAGGCATCTTATTACGGACCTTATATTGGCAGTAGTGTCACTACTAAGAAGGGATATAAATGGGTTAGTTAAGATAATACGGGAGGCATTAAAACCGATTAAGCTATAGGATAAGGGGTAGCCGAGTTATATGGCTAGTTACGTTATAAGTTTAGAACGTAGAAATGTAAGAATATAGGAATGCGACGTACTAATATATTAATATACTAACGTACTAAACCTTTTATTATAGGGAGGAGTTATATATTTAAGGACATACGGTCTCTATAGATGGTTCTTTTTCTCTTTATAGTAAATTTTAGAATATAATTAGTATAACAAAGCCTTATAGGAAATACTACGGTAGACTTATTAATAGGCTAGGTATATAGGTATAGAATAGTTAACAACGTAAATATAACTAGTAAAGTGGTTACCTAATAAATTAACTCTAATTGTATTCTAAGATTTACTATAAAGAAGAGAAACTATTTATAGAGACCGTATATCCTTAAATATATAACTCCTCCCTATAGTAAAGTTTTAGTACGTTAGTATATTAGTACGTTAGTACGTTACATTCCTATATTCCCACGTTTCTATATTCCGAACTTATAACGTAACTAGCTATATAATTTAGCTACCCCTTATTTTATAGCTTAACTAGTTCTAACTCTTCCTAAGCTTTTACTACTAGTCTATTTATATCTCTTTCTAGTAGTGCTACTACTACTAATTTAAGGTCTATAATACTATCCCCCTCCTCTTTATCTTTAAGTTATTTATTAAAGGTATAGCGTTTCTATTTTTAATTTAATAACCTT
This sequence comes from Cenococcum geophilum 1.58, assembly GCF_001692895.1. Taxonomy (NCBI): domain Eukaryota; kingdom Fungi; phylum Ascomycota; class Dothideomycetes; order Gloniales; family Gloniaceae; genus Cenococcum; species Cenococcum geophilum. Next base: position 690,579 of record NW_027137597.1, read on the forward strand.
TATTATTCCTAATACCTTCTATTAGATTCTCTACGTCTAATTATTATAATTAGTTAGTAACGTTAATTTTTTTACTTAGTAAAGTTATACTATCCTATTTTTATTATATAGAGAAAAAGTTAATATATATTATAATCGCGGCTCTATTTAGTCGCTAACCTTTTTTCTATACTAAGTGTACGCGAGCGAATATATAATTATCTTATAATATTTAATCTATCTCTAACGCTAAATATATACGTTTTATTATTTTTTATAACTATTTAGTTTCTTATCTAATCTGCCTTAGGGTCTTATATATTAGTAGCGGCTAACAACTTTATATAAAAAGACGTTAGAGCTCTTGCTGCACCTAGCCCAAAAGACTAAAACCAACTAAAAGAACCCTGCAAAATACCCAGAGAATCCCCCTAAGATGCACGCATCGCAGAAAAGGCACACATTAAACGACGGCGGTTTGCACTTACGCGCGACCGCCAGAACTACGCCTAGTAATAGCCCTCTACAATAAAGACGGGCGAATACTATACCATAAAGCAGAAATACCTTTATTAAGAAGGCATCTAATAAAATATAAAGCCTATTAGATATGTTTAGTACCTAGAATTATAGGGGAGTAACCGTTAGCTATAATAATCTAACATAGCTAGTAGAATAGCTCTACTAGTCTAGCGAACCTTAGGCGCCCCTCTAGTAAAACCTTAATTAAATCCTCTAACAGCTAAGAAAAATTAAAAATAAATAAAAAACCCCTTTACCGGTGAACTGCACCTAGGCCGCTATAGCTATATATCTATAGTATAGGGAACTTACCCCCTTTAAGTTAATAACTGGGTATATAATTATAATATAGCCAAATATAGAAAAAGTAAAGGGGCTTAAGAGATAATTAGAAATAGAAGTCCTTATAAAAATCTATAAAAAGGTTTACGACACTATTACGGTCTAATACCTTAGGAGTAAAGATATTAGAGTTACCCTAAAGAACTAATAGGCAAAGGAATAAGCTATAAGGGTAGGGGATAGGCTAGGAGAACGCATTAGCATAAAAGTACTCTATAAGGATTACTTAGTTAAAGTCCTAGCAGTTCCTATAAGCCTTAAGGTAGAAAAGGGACGCTAGGTGGACAACATAGCAATTATATAGGAGATAGTAAGATAAACGGAACACCTTATACCAGAACTTAAGATCACCTAAATTTAATAGCTTTAATAGGAAAATATAAACTAAATAAATAATAAGAATAATAAGAGGATATAAGAGTTGCTAAAGACTTGCTAGGAAGACGTCGGACAAACGTATAGCTCCCTTATTATCAGCATATATATACTAGGAATATAAAAACTCCTTATCTAAAAAGGAATAATTATAAACAGCCTTATATATAATATAAGGCTCTATAACTATAGACTATACCTAGAATAATACTATCGCTATATATAATAGGGATATACCTAATCTATATACGTAGTATAGGTGTGCTGCGGCTACTATATAAGCCCCTACAATATAAGACACTACTTAAATTAAGACTAAATAAAATGCGTAAACTGCCACTAAAGCATATATAAGGCGTAGGAGAGAGTAGACTGCATTAAATACAGAAGATAGAAGGTAAGGGCTTAATAGCTACAGGAATAACTATACACTAAGTTATATAAATAGAAATAATAGGTAATAAGCTAGGGGAGCGCAGATGCCTTTCTAGCATTTCCTACCTTTAATATTAGGGGGCTAGGCCAGCTATCCTAAGCCTTAACGGGCTAGAAGCGACACCACGCGATATTACTAGATTGTATAGGGATATAAGGGTTATAGGGGACATAAGGGAGAGAATACCCTATAGGAAGACCCTTATGGACAGCTATAGTAAGCTTAAGACTAGGATAATTAAGAATTAGACTTAATACGGCAAATATAATATTTATAGCTAACTCTTAAAGGGTATATAGCCAACTAGTAAAAATAGGGGAAGAACTAAAGATAATAACAAATTTAGATATAAAAGCGCTAGTAGGAACACAAAATATAGAAATAGAAAGCTCTATATAAAATAAGTAGTAACCTAGATGTAGATATAAGAGATAAAAGTTCTAAATATTTTAGAGAAAGTAGAAATAGAAAAAGTAAGGAATAAAAGAGAGGCAAAGGACCCTTACTAAGGGTCCACCGCCTATCTATTATATAGTATAACTACAGCAATATAAACTACCGTCTTGTAAGGCCCTTACTAGACAGCCTAGACCTAGAGAAATACTATATCCTTACTATATAAGAGCCGTATTATAATGCCTATATATAATTAATATACTGCCCCTAAGGATTTTAGCTCCTATATAAACTAAAAGCAGCTATACACGTATACTTTATAATCAGCAAAACCATTAGCCTATCCTTATAGTTATAACAGGTAGTTAACCCAGATATTATAGTTATAACAATCCAAATATATAGGGGACCGGTATATATTATTAATATATATAACCCTAGGGTTAAAGGGATCCTATAAATAGAGAATATTATATTAGTAATAAGCTTACTAGAAACTAAAGGCATAGAGTTTATTCTATTAGGAGATATAAACCTCTACTACCTATAGTAGGGGGGTATCTATATTGCTACTAAATAATAGATAAAGTGCCTACTAAGAGCTATAGATATCTAGGGCCTTAAGCTAGCTACCCCCCTAGGAGTAATTATATGGCAATAAGGCACCGCTAAAAGTATAATTAACCTTATATTTATAGACGAAGGCCTATACTAGAGACTTAAAAGGTGCAACCCTAAAGAAGAATAGGTACTTATTTTAGACTATATCCCTATCTAAATATAGCTAGATCTAGATATTAAGGCGCAACTAAATAGTAAAAGATACGTAATAAGAAAGCTTAAGACAGACAGCTTCCTTAATATAGTTAAACAATAACTTTATAACCTAAAGAAATCTACCCGATACTAAACAAGTAAGGCTTATTAGCTACCCCTAAGAAAATTAACTAAAGACTAGAAAGGATCTAGGCAGTAATTAAAAATAGGCTAGAAAAGCACTACCCAGTCTTAAAACTAGGCCCCTATATACGACATATATAGTCCATATAATACACGGTTCTTATTACCAGCTAATAATAAGTAAGAAGAAAATATATAAGTAGCTATAACCCTAAAGATAAGAGATAATACAAAGACATAAGAAACCAGTTAAAGAATACCCTAAAAAAAGAGGTAAGGAATAACTGGAGACGGTTTATAAATAAGTATACTTTTAACCTAAGCCTCCCCCATAATAAGGGCCTTTAGGCTATAGTAAAATAGGTAAAGAAAAAGGTAGGGCGCTTAATAAAAGACCTATACTTACCGCCCCTATAAAGAGTAAGGGAATTATAGGCTACTAATAATAATAATAAGAAGGCAAAGATCCTTATAAAAAGGTTCTTCCCCTAACTAGCTTTAGCAGACCTTAGTAATATTACGGGTAAAACACTAGTAACTCGCATACGGGTTAACAGCGACATAATAACAGAGGAAATGGCCAGAACTATTAGCCGCCTTTTAAATAATATAGCACTAGGACTAAATAGGATCCTAAATAAGGCCTTAAAGACCTATAGACCACTTATAGCACCCTAGCTTATAAATGTAGCCAGAGTATACTTTACTATAGGCTACTACCTACGACTTAGAAGAACTATAACAACGGTTATCCTACGAAAAAAAGGTAAAGCAGATTACTTAATCCCAGGAAGCTACCACCATATTACCTTAAAAAACACCCTTAGTAAGATCTTAGAAAGGGTAATAGCGGACCATATAGCAGACACAGCTAAGGAATACGCCCTACTACCATAAAGTTAAATAGGGGCAAGAAAGAACCGCTTAACACTATTAACACTTACACTACTTATTACCACCATTAAATCTACATAGGCAATGTAAAGGGACTTTATAGTATTAATACTTAGCCTAGATATTAGTAGCGCCTATAATAATATACCCTATAAGCATTTCCTATACATCCTTAGGGTAAAAGGCTTCCTAAAATAGATTATATAATTTATTTAAGGGTTTATAGGTTAGAAAGAAANATTANTANTCTTTANNAGATACNANAGCCCCCNTATTATAGTTANAANAGGAATACTATAAGNATTACCCCTNTNGCCTATACTCTTCCTTTTCTTTATAAGCAACCTACTTAACTTTTTTAAGGAAGGGGCGACCCAGGGGATAGGCTTTGTTAATAATACAAACCTAATTATATACGGGCTAACAGCCGCAGAGAATTGCAGAATATTAGAGAAAGCTTATAATACCTATATAAAATAGACAAGACAATATAGAGTCTAATTCTTACTAGAGAAATACTAGCTAATCTATTTTATAAGAAAACGCAACTAATCTACAAATCTTTAGCATATAATTCGCATCTAAGGCTTTAGGGGTTAACCAGTTGAGGGCCCAAGGGTATTAGAAGTATAGGTAAATAGCAAGCTCTAGTAAAGCACATATATAGCGCAAGCGGCCCGTAAGGGCCAAGTATAGTATATTACATTATTTAGGATTATTAATTCTATATAAGGTCTATACTTCTAAAGGTTATACCTACTATATACAGCAGTTATCCGGCTAACTATAACATATAGGTCCAGTATTTGGGCCATTAGAGAATCTAAAAAAGGCCTCCCTAAGTTACTCCTTAAACCACTCTAAAAGGTCTAAATAGCCTACCTCTAGAGTATAATAGGCAGATATAAGCGAACGGCTATAGCACTGCTTAAGAAGGAAGCCAATATTCCCCCCTTATAACTATATATTAAAGCCGCTGTAATATAAAGGGCGCAAAATAAACGCAACTCCAATGTTATAAAGTATATTAAGATACGCCTAAATAAACTATAGAGGGACCTTAGGGCGCCCTATAGGAGAATAAACTAATAACCCTAAAGTAGGAAAGATATATTAGAGAAACAGGTAAAGAAAGTAGAAGAAAAATAGTACTACTTTAGGGCCTAGGCCTATATAGAAAAGAAAAGAAGACGCGTAAAAGGCCAGTAAAAACAATAATAAAAGAAAAAAAGGAGTTAAAGTAGAGTATAAAAGAACGCTAGGAAACTATCTACCGCAATATAATACTGGCTGGACCAACGCTAGAGAGGTATATAGGAGTTAAACGTATAGAGGCTAACTAAGGCAAAAGGAACCTAAGCCGTAGTATAGTTAACGCTATAGGGGGTAAACACTCTAGGGCTCTAAGAAGGCCTAATAAAGGCAGAAAATATAATAGTAATACTCTTAAGAATAGGAATAATAGGACTAAAAGACTAGCTCTACTAGGTGGATGTTTTAGTAGGTAGCCCAAAATATAAATATAGCTAGCTAAAACAGACACTAAAACACGTAATACTATTATACCCCTTACGCACCAACTAAGAAGCAATGCTCTTAATAGCTAGCATAGAGAACTATAATACACTACTCTTAATATAAAAAGGCCTTAAGGTGGTTACCTAGTAGCTTATTAGCTAAAATATACTAAACTAGTTCTAGGTTGCAAAGGAAATGGCAATAAAGGGCAGGGGGGCGAGCAATAGGCGCCCCCTAATAACTCTACAGTAGTAAAGTAAAGTTTGCGATACTAGCGCGTCCGTAGGCTTATTACGGCAGTAGTAGTTCCTAATAAGGCCAAAAAGTAAGGTAGTAAAAGCACTACAGGTAACTTATAGGCGCCCTATAGGCGCCTTATAGGCAAGTCCTAAAAGGCAAGGAGATAGATTATAGGGGTTTCTTAAATAAAGTTTTCTCCCTATATATATATAAGGAGTAGTCCGCGTGGGCCTAATAGGGATCCGAATCGGACGTTAAGTAATGAATTATTATTATTAGTAGCGGCTAAAAGACTAAAGAGTAAGCTGGCTAAGGCCCTTATTAAAGTTTAATATTATTTTAATAAGGCGTCTTAGGCTCTAAAAGCTTAACTAAATACTTATACTTGCCTAAGTCGTCTAGTAAAGGGTTATAAAAAGGTACGCTTAAAGGAGTTATATTTAGTAAAGTAAAGTCTATTTAAGCTTAAGGCTAAGGAGGCTAAAAAGGATTCTAATTAAAATAAGGCGGAAATAACTTATATACTAGTAGTGGATCTCCTAGATAATCTAGCTTGTTTATTACCTTTAACTAATCCCTTTATCTTTAGCTCCTTCTTAATATTACCTAACCAGTTTTCTTCTAACAATCCTATACCTTTCCTATAGTTTTTTTATTTTAAATTTTATAGTAGTTTTTAGGTAGTTTTATTATAGCCTATTTACTTAACCTTATACTATATTTTATTATTAACGTCCTTATAACTAATAATCTTTAAAACTTACTATTTATCTTCCTCTTATCCTTTATATATATCTACTTTATAAATTAGTAGCTTAATATTCCTATATACTAGCTCTAGCATTATAATATACTATATAGGGTAGATCTTAATTTTAGCTAGTAGGTTTAACTTAAATATAATTAGTAAAATCCTTTATATAATTTTAAAAGGTCCTAGCCTAATATAGTCTAATATCTTACTTAATTATCGGCTCTTAAAATTTTTATATAGTAGTTATACTTTATTCCCTTTCTTAAGATCTAGTCTCTTAGATCTCTTAGCGTTATAGTACCTTTTTATTCTCTCTTATACCTTTTTTACTAATTCTATAAGGTTTATATAAAGATTTATTAATATCTTTACTCTTTCTTTAGCTGTACTACTTATTTTCTTTACTTATTATAGTAATAATAATATTCTTAGCTTATATCTATAATTTGCCTTAAATAGTAATATACCTATCCCTTCTTGCGGTATTATATTATATATAAATTATATAACTAGTAATAATAATACCCAATTATTCTATACGTAATTAATATAATATCTTAAATACTATTTTAGCGTCTAATTTAATCTTTTTATTTATTTATCCGTCTGCGGATAATATATAGTAGAAGTTACTACTCTAACTCCTTATTTCGCTAAAAATACCTCCTAAAATACTACTATAAATCTTAAATCTTTATTTAGTATAATTTTATTTAGTACTTTATATTTTATAAACACTTTTTTAATATAGATTCTAGTAATATCTTTTACTAAGATTTCTTCTATATATACTATAAAGTAGCCCTATTTAGTTAACTTATCTACTATTATTAGAATTACGTTATACTCCTACCTAGTAATAGAATCTCTTAACTTTAGTAACTTAATAATAAAGTCCTATAATCTCTCTAGTATTTTAATAGATTATAGCCTTTTATATAGCTTATACCTTATTAGTTTATTTTTTAATAATCTAAATACTCCTTTATTACTTTTCTAGCTATACCTTAGATTTTATTAATAATATATTCTTTTTAAAGTTTTAATACTAAGCCTATTACTTTATTATGCCCTTAAGTTATTCCCTTATAAAAGTCTTCTATAAAATACTCTGCTATGCTTTTTAGGATATACTTTACTTTTTAGTTTTTATATATATTTATCTATAGATCTTTTAGCTATACTTTTAAAATTCTTTATACCTAAAAGCTTTTTAGTATCTTATAGATTCTTTCTAGTTCTCTATCCTTTTAGGTTATTACTAGCCTAAAGTAATTATACCTAATTAATCCATTATTATCTTTACGTAGTATTACTCCTAATAGTTTTTATTATTTTATAGTTTAGCTTTTCTATTAAGTATATCTACCCTTATATTCTCTATTCCTTTAATATACTAAATCTTAAAATAGTATTTTATAAGTATCTCTACCTATCTAACCTATTTATAATTAAGTTCTTTTATTATTAGGAACCCTATTAAGTTCTTATAATCTATTTTAACTATAAATAGTTTTTCTACGCCTTATAAAAATACTCTTAATTTTTTTAGTACTCTAACTATACCTAATAACTCCTTATTATAGATATTATAGTTTAACTCTAATAGTATTATCTTCCGACTATAGTACGCCACTAGGTGTTATATATTTTTATACTTTTATAGTAAATATACTCCTAGTATAAAGTTTAATATATCTATTTCTATAACTATATCTAGTCCTAGTTAATAGATCTTAAGGATTAGCTTTTAAGTAAATAACTCTTTAAGTTCCTTAAATAACTTTCTTTATTTATCTCCCTATACCTATAGTTCCTCTTTCTTTATAAGCCTAGTAAATAATTTAATATTCTTTAACTACTATACTATAAACCTTTTATAGTAGTTATAAAACCCTAAAAATAACCTTAACTATATTACGTTTTTTAGTTCTTACTAACTTATTATAGCTTTAATCTTTTTTAGGTCTATATTAATATAATTTAGTTTAATAATAAATTTAATAAAATTAGTCTTTCTAGTAAAAAACTTATATTTCTTAATTGCTACTAGTATCTATTTAACGTATTTTCCGTATTCTTTCTTAGTTATTAAGTAGATAATAATAATATTAAAGTATTTTCTTAATACACTATTAATTTATTTCTAAAATATTACTAGTATATTTATTAATCTAAATTATATAATTAATAGTTTATATAGTCCTTTCTTTAACCTAAAAGCTACCTTTTATTTATTACCTTTCTTAATTCTAATCTAATAGTACGCCTATCTTAGATCTATTTTTATAAAGATTTATATATTACCTATTCTATTTTAAATTTTACTAATTAAGGGTAAAGAATACCTATTTTTTTTTAAAGTAATGCTATTTAACTATCTATAGTTAATATATAGCCTAAGTTTTCTATTTTTCTTTAGTATAAATAGTACTAGATATTTTATTAATAATTATAATAGTCTAATATAACGTAGTCTGCGGGCTAGTGGCCCACGCGGGCAAGTGGCCCACCTCAAAACCTCACCAAAAATTAGAAAATTCACACCTTAATATCTCAACAACCACTTAATAAAAAATTTTAAAAATTTGGATTTAGGCTTTTATATACACTCTGCAGCTTCTATTAAAGTTGCATAATTAATAGCTTAGTAGTTTTTAAGATATAGTAATTTGGCCTCGTTTTGGCCCCTAAATTTTAATATCTTAAAAACTACTAAACTATTTATTATGCAACTCTAATAGAAGCTGTAGAGTATATATAAAAGCCTAAATCCAAATTATTAGAATTTATTATTAAGTGGTTATTAAGATATTAAGGTATATTTTCTAAGGTGGGCCACTAGCCCACAGACTACGTTATCCCTTTTATAAGTTTTTTTTAGATAAATTCTTTAAGTGCTTTTAATTTCTCTTAAGTAAGCTTATAGGTTAGAAAGAACCTTAGACTTATTTTTAGTTTTAACTATATCTTATAGTCCTATACTATATAATTTACTAGCTTTTTACTTTTTAGGCTTTATAGCTTTTTACTATACTTATAGTATCTCTTTAGTATATAACTTAAGCCTTACTTAGTCTCTTTATATATTACTCTAACTTAGTACTATATTAACTTAGTTTATTATTATATTTTATAGTATTAAGTATTTTTAATATTAACTTAACCGGCCGTCGAAAACGGACTCTGCACCTATACGTGGTGACGGCTACGAACCTAGGTCTTTGAAGTTTAGACTCAGAGCTAACGCAGAGACGTCGTATAGCGTGCGATAGGACCTAGTAGTCGTGGTTGTGAGCGTTGTGGGCAGTGGTGAAAATTTTTCAGATGGTGAGATCTCGAAAACCACTACTGTGGCCCTCTACAATTCAGCTACGCTATTCTCCTATTAAGGCACCTATATAATCCAACGTGGATATACGGCATTCAATAGCATCCCCTAACCCCTAATAAAAAGCATTAACAACCTCTTATATCAACAAATGAGCAATCGCGAACGAATAAATAGACGAATGAGCAAATATACGGCCCCTCCTAACCCCCAGGGCGATCGCCCGCGGAGCATGCGGTTACTCGCCGTTTTTTCTACCAAATACTACCTAGCAGCCTAGATTGCGACCCACGGTTTTCCCTGTCTTCTTTTAACGGAGTAGTAACCCTTAGAAAGGGCCTAGCTAGGGCCTAGGTATAAAAGATACCTAAATATAACACAATATCCCGCTCGCTTATTAGTATTACGGTAGTTAGAACGGATAAATCCCCCTTATGCCTTTGATAGGCCCTAGGGGGGGGAAGGTATGGCGTATATGGCAATGGTCAGACAAGAAATAGTATATAGGGGATAGCCAAGATATGGGAAACAGTAGTACGGCAATTAATTAGCAAGGCCTAGCTAGGACGTAGTAAACCCTAGCTAGGGTAAGCTAGAGAAGGAAGTAGTGGTTCCTAAGGAGTTTGAATATCCAAGGAGGACAAGACGTAGCCGTAGACCCGTAGGGCCGCCGCTACGGACGGATATGGCAAATTAGGGTTTTTTATCCTACTAAGGTGGCTTATAGGGTTTTTCCTCCCCCCCAGCAGCAAGGGTTTTTTCCCGTCAATATTACTTTTCCCTTGTGTACGGAGTAGTCTGCGTGGGGCTAGATAGTATCCGTATTAGACGTTAATTAAAGAATTATTATTATATTAACTTAACCTATAACCTAATTAATCCTTAAATTATATTTCTATAACTAAGGTATTCCTAATACTGCCTTATCCTGTCCTAATAGTAAGATATTAAAAAATATCTTAATTCGTCTCCCTTTAATAGTTATTTAAATAGGTCCTATTTTAAAGTTAATAATCCCTCCTTTATAGGTTATTAGATCTCCTAAAATTATAACTAATAGATAAGGCTATTCCTTCTATCTATAAGGTAGTCCTATTCTTTTTACTACTACTAATAAAATATAGTTTTGCGTTACTTTATTATCTATTAATACTTTAAACTATTAATCTTACTAATTAACTTATAAATTTAGGTATTATCCTTAAATTCCTTTAAGGGTTTAAGGGTTTACTATTAGCTTCCTCTAATTTTATAGGCCTCTACTTTTTCTAACTATTAGCTACTTAATTCTATTATACTTAGCTTATTCTTTAGCTAATACCTAGTTTACTTTTTATCTTCTATATACTATAAATTTTTTTTTATAGGTATTCCTACTATTATTATTAATTTAAGCATTTTTCTATAAGGAATCTTTTTAGTTAAAGTATTAAGTCTTCTAACTCTTAACCTTTTACTAAATACTATCCGTGTATATACTTAGTATTTTTATACTATTACTTATTTAGCGCCTAATATATCCTTATAGGGTACTTCTAATTTTTTTTTTTAGATTCTTATATATATTATATATATCGTCTATATATATAATCTATAATAGCGTATAGTATACTAGGTACTTTAGGTTAACTCTTAACTTATCTTTATTTTTAAGTTTAAACCTTTATTATATTAATCTAAATATTATAACTTTATTCGCGGGTACTAAATTTTATCTTTTACTTCTTTAGTCCTCTAATTATTTCTTTAAATCCTTTAACATTATAATTAAAGCTCCTTTAATATAACTTATAGCCTTTTCTATAAAAGGGTAGTTCTAAATAACTTACTTATTTAACTATATATAAAAATCTTCCTACTTATTATTATATCGTTACCTATACTACTTTTAGTATAGCTATTAAAGTATATATAGCTTATCTATAAAAAAGTATCTTCTTATTACTATATTATAATAGCCCTTTATATATTATTCTTTAAACCTAGTAAAAATCCCTAAATCCTCTTCTTATTCTAGTTTAATAAGCTACTTTACTCTTAATATACCTACTTTAGGCCTATTAGTTATTCTTTATATAGGTGCTCTATCCCTAGTATAACCTAGTATACTAGACCTTTAGTCTAGTTTCTATTCTTACTATATAAGGATTTTCTGTCTAAATTTCTTTATAGGTTTTTTTATTTTTTACCTTATAAGTAAATCCTTAAAGTTTTCTTACTTCTTAATCTTAGTATTAATTTTCTTAATAGTCCTTATTTATATATTAAAGTTTTAGTTTTATAGAACTCTTAATTTTAAGCTTACTTCTTTCTTAAGTTTAGCTTTAGCCTTAATCTAACTAAGCTTCTATAGTATTTTTATCTTATTTTAAAAATCTTAAATCTTACTTATCTTATCTTAAGAATCCTATACCTTTAAAAAACTTTATCTTAAGCTTATTTATATATTACTAAACTAAGCTATTACTTTACTTTATCGGTTATTATTTATTATAGGTCTTTAAGCTTATCTTATTTTTAAAATTTTTTTAAGCCTTTAGCTTTTTACCTTTACTAAGTACTAAAGTAGTTTATTATTCTACTTCTCTTACGTTTTATAAAGCAATAAATATTATATTTAGTAGGGTCTTAATCCCTACTAATATTCCCTATTTTATTATTATTATTATTTATTGCTTAACGTCCGATTCAGATCCCTATTAGGCCCACGTAGACTACTCCTTATTTACATATAGGGAGAAAACTCTGCTTAAGAAAACCCTATAATCCATCTCCCCGCCTTTTAAGACTTGCCTACTTAGCGCCTATAAGTCACCTGTAGTGCTCTACTACCTTACTTTTTAACCTCTTTAGAAACCACTACTGCTATAATAAGCCTATGGACGCGCTAGTATTGCAAACTTTACTTTACTACTGTAGAGTTATTAAGGGGCGCCTATTGCTCACCCCTTTACCTTTTATTACTATTTCCTTTGTAACCTTAAACTAGTTTAGCACATTTTAGCTAATAAGCCACTAGGTAACCGCCTTAAGACCTTTTTATATTAAGAGTAGTGTATTATAGTTCTCTATACTAGCTACTAAGAGTATTACTTCTTAGTTAGTGCGTAGGGGGTATAGTAGTATTACGTATTTTAGTGTCTGTTTTAGCTAGCTATATTTATATCTTAGGCTACCTACTAGGACACCTACCTAGTAGAGCCAATCTTTTAGTCCTATTATCCCTGTTCTTAAGAGTATTGCTATTATATTTTCTGCCTTTATTAGGCCTTCTTAGAGCCCTTAAGTATTTACCCCCTATAGTGTTAACCATATAACGGCTTAGGTTTCTCTTACCTAAGTTAGCCTCTGTACCTTTAACTTCTATATACCTTTCTAGCGTTAATCTAGCCAGTATTATATTGCGGTAGATAGTTTCCTGGCGTTTTTTTATACACTACTTTAGCTCCTTTCTCTTTTTTACTATTATCTTTACTGGCCTCTTACGCGTCTTTCTTCCTCTACTATATAGGCCTAGGCTCTAACGCAGCACTATTCTTCTTCTACTTTCTTTACCTATTTCTCTAATATATCTTCCCTACTTTAGGGTTATTAGTTTATTCTCCTATAGGGCACCCTAGGGTCCCTCTATAGTTTATTTAGGCGTGTCTTAATATACTTTATAATATTAGAGTTGCGTTTATTTTATATTCTTTATATTATAGCGGCTTTAATATATAGTTATAGGGGGGGAATATTAGCTTCCTTCTTAAGCAGTGCTGTGGCTATTTGCTTATACCCGCCTATTATGCTTTAGAGGCAGGCTATTTAAACCTTTTAGAGTGGTTTAAGAAGTAATTTAGGGGGGCCTTTCTTAGTTTCTCTAATAGCCTAGATACTAGATCTATATATTATAGTTAGCTAGATAACTACTATATATAATAGGCGTGACCTCTAAAAGTATAGACCCTATATAGAATTAACAATCCTAGATAGTGCGATATACTATACTTAGCCCTTATAGGCCGCTTGCGCTATATTTACGCTCTACTAGAGCTTATTATCTACCTATACTCCTAATACCCTTAGGCCCTAAACTGGTTAACCCCCAAAGCCTTAAATATGGATTGTATAATGGAGATCTGTAGATTAATTGCATTTTCTTATAAAGTGGATTAGCTGGTATTTCTCTAGTAAGAATTAAACTCTATATTGTCTTACCTATTCTATATAGGTGTTATAATCTTTCTCTAGTGTCCTGTAATTCTTTACGGCTATTAGCCTATATATAATTAGGTTTATATTATTAATAAAGCCTATTCCCTAGGTTGCCCCATTTTTAAAGGTGTTAAGCAAGTTGCTTATAAAGAAGAGGAAGAGTATAGGCGAAAGAGGTAATCCTTATAGTATACCTATTACAACTATAATAGGGGGGCTCTAGTATCTGTTAAAGACTAGTAATATTTCTTTCTAGCCTATAAACCCCTAAATAAATTATATAATCCATTTTAGAAAGCCCTTTGCCCTAAGAATATATAGGAGGCGCTTATAGGGTATATTATTGTAGGCGCCGCTAATATCTAGGCTAAGCATTAATACTATAAAGTCCTTTCGCATAGCCCATGCAGTTTTAATAGTAGTAGCGAGAAGTGTAAGTGCTAATAGCGTTAAGCGATTCTTTCTTGCCCCTATTTGGCTTTGTAATAGTAGGGCGTGTTCCTCTACCATATCTACTATATAGTCTACTATTACCTTTTCTAAAATCTTGCTTAGGGTATTTTCTAAAGTAATAGGGCGGTAGCTTCCTAGGATTAAGTAGTTTGTTTTACCTTTTTTTAATAAGATAACCGTTGTTATAGATCTTCTAAATTACGGGTAGTAGCCTATTACAAAGTATACTCTAGCTATATCTATAAGCTAGGGTGCTATAAGTAGTCTATAGGTCTTTAGGGCTTTATTTAGGATCCTATTTAGTCTTAGTGCTATATTATTTAAGAGGCGGCTAATAGTTCTGGCCATTTCTTTAGTTATTATATCGCTGTTAACCCTTAGGTAAGTTACTGGTGTTTCGCTAGTAATATTACTAAGGTCTACTAAAGCTAGTTAGGGGAAGAATCTTTCTATAAGGATCTTTGCCTTCTTATTATTATTGTTTATAGCTTATAGTTTACCTGCTATTTATAGGGGTAGTAGGTATAGGTTTTTTTATTAAGCGTCCCGCCTTTTTCTTTACCTATTTTACTATAGTCTAAAGGCCCTTATTATAGGGGAGGCTTAAGTTAGCGGTATATTTATTTATAAACCGTCTCTAGTTATTCCTTGCTTCTTTTTTAAGGGTATTCTTTAGCTGGTTTCTTATGTCTTTATATTATCTCTTATTTTTAGAATTATAGCTACTTATATATTTCCTTCTTACTTATTATTGGCTGGCTATAAGGGCCGCGTACTATATGGACTAAGTATGTTGCGTATAGGGGCCCGGTTTTAAGACTAGGCAGTATTCTTTTAGCCCGCTTTTAATTACTGCCTAGATTCTTTCTAGTCTTTAATTAATTTCCTTAGGGGTAGCTAATAAGCCTCGCTTATTTAGTATTGGGTGGATTTCTTCTAGGTCTTAGAGTTGTCATTTAATCGTATTAAGGAAGCTATCTACGTTAAGCCTCCTTATTACGTATCTTTTGCTATTTAGTTGCGCCTTAATATCCAGATCTAGTTATATCTAGATAGGGATATAGTCTAAGGTAAGTGCCTATTCTTCTTTAGGGGTGCACCTTTTAAGTCTCCGGTATAGGTTTTCGTCTATAAACGTAAAATTAATTATACTTTTAGCGGTGCCCTATTGCTATATAATTGCGCCTAGGGGGGTGGCTAGCTTAAGGCCTAGGTTATCTATAGCTTTTAGTAGGCACTCTATCTATTAATTGGCAGTAATATAGGTACCCCCCTACTACGGGTAGTAGAGGTTTATGTCTCCTAATAAGATAAACTCTATACCTTTGGTTTCTAGTAAGCTTATTACTAATATAATATTCTCTATTTATAGAACCCCTTTAATCCTAGGGTTATATATATTAATAATTTGTACTAGTCCCCTATATGTTTAAATTGTTATAACTATAATATTTAGGTTAACTACCTGCTATAACTATAAGGATAGGCTGATAGCCTTACTAATTATAAAGTACACGCGTATAGCTGCTTTTGGTTTATATAGGAGCTAAAATCCTTAGGGGCAGTATATTAATTATATATAGGTATTATAATACGGCTCTTATATAATAAGGATATAGTGTTTTTCTAGGCCTAAACTGTCTAGTAGGGGCCTTATAAGACGGTGGTTTATATTACTGTAGTTATACTATATAATGGATAGGTAGCGGACCCCTAGCGAGGGTCCTTCGTCTCCCCTTCATTTCTCACTTCTTCTATTTCTACTTTCTCTAGAATATTTAGAATTTCTATCTCTTATATCTATACCTTAGTCGCTACTTATTTTATATAGAGCTTTTTATTCCCATGTCTTATATTCCTACTAGCGCTTCTATATCTAAATCTATTATTATCTCTAGTTTTTCCCCTAATCTTACTAGTTAGCTATATACCCTTTATAAGTTGGCTATAAATATTATATTTACCGCGTTAAGTCTAATTCTTAATTATCCTGGTTTTAAACTTGCTATAGCTGTCTATAGAGGTCTTCCTATAGGGCGTTCTCTCCCTTATGTCCCCTATAACCCTTATATCCCTATTTAGTCTAGTAATATTATATAGCGTTGCTTTTGGCCCGTTAAGGCTTAGGATGGCTAGCCTAGCCCCCTAGTATTAAAGGTAGGAAACGCTAAAAAGGCGCCTGCGTCCCCCTAGCTTATTACCTATTATTTCTATTTATATAACCTAGTATATAGTTATTCCTACAGCTATTAAGCCCTTATCTTCCGTCTCCTATATTTAATATAATCTTCTCTCTCCTATGCCTTATATATACTTTAGTGGCAGTTTACGTATTTTATTTAGTCTTAATTTAAGCAGTATCTTATATTATAGGGGCTTATACAGTAGCCGTAGCACACCTATGCTGCGTATGTGGATTAGGTGTATCCCTATTATATATAGCGATAGTATTATTTTAGGCGTAGTCTATAGTTATAAAGCCTTATATTATATATAAGGCCATTTATAATTATTCCTTTTTAAATAAGAAGTTTTTGTATTCCTAGTGTATATATACTAATAATAAGGGAGCTATGTATTTGTCTAGTGTCTCCCTAGCAAGTCTCTAGCGACCCTTATATCCTCTCGTTATTCTTATTATTTACTTAGTTTATATTTTCCTATTAAAGCTATTAAATTCGGGTGATCTTAAGTCCTAGTATAAGGCGTTCCGTTTGCTTTACTATTTCCTATATAGTTGCTATATTATCCGCCTAGCGTCCCTTTTCTACCTTAAGGCTTATAGGAACCACTAGGACTTTAACTAGGTAATCTTTATAAAGCACTTTTATGCTAATACGTTCTCCTAGCCTATCCCCTACCCTTATAGCTTATTCCTTTACCTATTAATCCTTTAGGGTAACTCTAATATCTCCGCTCCTAAGGTATTAGACTATAATAGCGTTATAGACCTCTTTATAAATCTTTATAAGAACTTCTATTTCTAATTATTCCCTAAACCCCTCTACTTTTTCTATATTTGGTTATATTATAATTATATACCTAGTTATTATTTTAAGGGGGGTAGGTTTCCTATACTGTAGAAGCGTAGCTATAGCGGCCTAGGTGCGGTTTGCCGGTAAAAGGGGTTTTTATTTATTTTTAATTTTGCTTAGCTATTAGAGGATTTAATTAAGGGTTTACTAGAGTAGCGCCTAAGGTTTACTAGACTAGTGGAGCCATTCTACTAGCTATATTAGTTCGTTATAGCTAACGGTTACTCCCCTATAGTTTTAGATACTAAATATATTTAATAGGCTTTATATTTTATTAAATACCTTCTTAATAGAGGTATTTCTGCTTTATAGTGTAGTATACGCCCGTCTTTATTATAGAGGGCCATTGCTAGGCGTGGGTCTGGCGGTTATACGCGAGTACAAACCACCGTCGTTTAATATATAACTCCCTTACGATGCATGTATCTTAGGGGGGTTCTCTAGGTGTTTTTTAGGGTTCTTTTGGTTAGTTTTGGTCTTTTTAGGCTAGGTACAGCAAGAGCTCCAAATCCTTGTTTTAATATTCCCTATTTTATAATAGAATTATCCTTTACCTCTATTATAATATTTTTAAGGTTTATACGCTCCTAATAAGCTACCTTTATTTCCTTATTATTATTATAAATTTCGCCTATATTAAACTTATTATCTTTAATATCTAATTTATAAAATAGTTTATTAGTTCCTCTAAACTCTATTAATTTTAGCTCTTATAGCTAATAGCTTATATTATATTTAGCATCCTTATAAATTTAGTATATATTATTATAGTAAAATAAAAAACTTTTAATTAAATATTTTTTTATTCCTTATAGTATATTATTATCCCTTTATATATATATATTATCTACTAGTTTTATTTCTTTTACTATATAATAACCTTAACTACTTCTATAGTCTTTAATAAAATAATTTTATTTTTTATAATTTATATAAGCTCCTTCTTTAAACTATTTTTATTATTATAGAGTCCGCCTAAATATCTTCTACTATTAAGATTTCTAGTTTAGCCTCTACTTCTTAAACCTTTAATTACTTAAACCTTATTCTTTAGGTTTCTATAGTTTTTTATTTTATTTTATATTTTCTTTAATACTACTTAGGTTTATTAGCTCTGCGCTATACTATAGTTTTTAATTTTAACTTTATTATTATATGCCTTGCGCCTTATATAACTATAAAACTCTATCCTAACCCTTTTTAGTCTACTCTTTTTAATAAATCCTATTATTAATTTTAATTACTTAATTAATTAATTCCCCAAGAGTTTCCGTATCTTCTATTAGGATAATTATATCTTAAACTTTTACTTTAAGTCCCTATTTATACTATACTATAAGCGCCTTATTATTTTATTTTATTTATATAGCTAATATCTAAAACTATATTATATACTTAATTACTAAGGTTTATTATATTAAGTTTTAAAGCTTTTTTTTACTATAGTAGTTACTTCTAGGTTTTTAAATATTTATATTAGGTATTTTGTAAACCCATTCTAACTAGTAAATATATATTATACTTCTTAATTAGTAGTTACTATACCGCTTTTCTATACCTCTATAAGGTAAGATTTAAACTACTTAAGTACCCTTTTTAATAGAAATAGTCCTATATAGGCTATTTAATTTATAAGTATTATTAGCTTTACTTCTTTTTATATAACCTTAAAATATATCTATATAAGGAATTCTTTAAGTTTTAACTTCTTACCTAAGAATTATTTAATAGATAGTAGCTTAATCTTTACTACTCTTATCCTATTAATTTTTTCTTTAAGTATTCTATTATTATCTATTAATTAATTAACTATAGCTTATAATTATCTAACTATAACTAACTAAAAGTTAGTATTTATTATACTAGTATTATTACCTAATCCTAATATAGTTACTGCCGTTAATGGTATTATAACTACTACTTTTAGTAGCATATTATTTAACTTTTTTTACTATAACTATAGTAGTAAATATATAATAAAGCCTTATAGGAAATACTACGGTAAACTTATTAATAGGCTAGATATATAGGTATAGAATAGTTAACAACATAAATATAACTAGTAGAGTAGTTACTTAATAGATTAACTCTAATTATATTTTAAGATTTACTATAAAGAAGAGAAACTATCTATAGAGACTATCTATCCTTAAATATATAACTCCTCCCTATAGTAAAGGTTTAGTATATTAGTACGTTAGTATATTAGTATATTACGTTTCTATATTTCTATATTCTTACGTTTTAAACTTATAACGTAACTAGCTATATAACTTAGCTACCCCTTATTCTATAGCTTAACTAGTTTTAGCTCCTCCTAAGCTTCTACTACTAGTCTATTTATATCTCTTTTTAGTAGTGCTACTACTACTAATATAAGGTCCGTAATAATTAGAGTTAATCTATTAGATAACTACTCTACTAGTTATATTTATATTATTAACTATTCTATACCTATATACTTAGCCTATTAATAAATCTACTATAGTATTTCCTATAAGGCTTTGTTATATATTTACTACTAAGGTTATAGTAAAAGAAGTTAAATAATATACTACTAAAAGCAGTAGTTATAACGCCGTTAATAGTAGCAACTATATTAGGATTAGGTAATAACACTAGTATAATAAATACTAACTCTTAACTAGTTACAGTTAGATAATTATAAGCTATAGTTAATTAATTAATAGATAATAATAGGACACTTAAAGAAAGGATTAATAGGATAGGAGTAGTAAAGATTAAGCTATTATCTATTAAGCGATTCTTAGGTAAAAAGTTAAAACTTAAAGGATTTCTTATATAGATATATTTTAAGGTTATATAAAAAGGAGGGAAGCTAGTAATACCTATAGATTAAATAGCCTATATAGGACTATTCCTATTAAAAAGGACGCTTAAGTAATTTAAATCTTACCTTATAGAGGTATAGAAAAGCAGTATAGTAACTACCAACTAAGAAGTATAATATATATTTATTAGTTAAAACGGGGTTGTAAAACGCCTAATATAAATATTTAGAAACTTAAAAGTAACTACTATAGTAAAAAAAAGCTTTAAAACTTAATATAATAAACTTTAGTAATTAAGTATATATGTTGGAACGTTAGTTATGTAATGTGGTTATAGGACTACGAAGCGAGACTAGCTAATCTGACCTTGGAGCAAACCCCTATTTTTTAGACATTAATAACTACTAACTTTAATACCGCATACGTACCACTATAAGTGATATTTGTGCACGTTAATAATGCGAGTATACTAACACTAATTAGTAGATATATAGATTAGGAAATACGCAATAAGCTAGAGCTTGAGAACCGTACTAGAAACAGTATATAGATTGCTTAACCCTACCTACTTTATTAAAGGAGAAAGCTATATTACCTTTAAAGCTTAAAACTACGTATTAGCTTAACTACTAACGTGTTAGATTGCCTAGAGAATTATATCTTTATTTAAAGAAGATTATAACCTCCCTTAAGCTTAAGAGAATTTATACTAGCCTTATAGCTAATATAATAGATCGCTAAGAGAATAGCAATCTTGCTAAGAATACTTTACAGGCCTAACGGCTGTAGAGGACGTATATACCCTTACCTTAAACCTTAACCTTAAACCATAATATATACAAAGATATGACAATATAGAAATTAATTAGAAGGAGAGAATTGCTAAGTATGGCTATAGAATTAACTTAGAGACGGCTATAGATAATAATTTAACGGAGTATATAGAGACTAAGATATACCTATATATACGATTTAACCTTATAGACTATTTATTATGGATAGTATTTTAGGAAGACTTTAAGGACTTTATACTAGAGATCTTTAAATAAGTATAATCTAATACTAGAATAGAAATTTATAAATACTTAGTTAAGAGAGGAGTATATATTATTAAGTAAGATAAGAGATACTCCCTTAGTAAGGTGCTGACGGACGTTGCTAATAAAGAAGAGTTTTACAAATAGATAGACAAAGAAATTAGTCTAGCCCTTATTAATATTAAGCTAATAATTACTATGGCTCTATAAGACCAACTTAATTTAACCCTAGATAAGCTTGCTATAGCTCTACTGGCGTTAATACCTTTCTATAGTCCCTTATTAGTTACTTCGCTAATTCTACTAGCTATTTTAACTACTATACTACTAGCTATTCTAACCGCTATACTACCAGTTATTCCGATCGCCGCACCGTTAGCTACTCTAATCGCTACCCCTATTACCCCTCCTAATTTTTAATCCTCTAACTATAACTAAATCTACACCCTTATTAACTAATTGCTATAGTTAAGAGAGTAGTAACTATAGTAGCCGTAGTAACCGCAGCAGCTATATATATATACACTATCTAAACTAGCTGTGCCTAGTGTAGAGTAAGGACCTAGGCAAGGACCTAAATATAGTAAGGAGGTAGCTATAATTGTAAAGATCTATATAGACGACTAAAAGTACGATAGAGTTAGTAATAGCTTTAACTTTAAGCTAACTATCTTTTATAATATCTATAAGAGATCTAGCTTACCACTAGAAAGCTACGTAGTGGCATTCCCTAGTATGCTAAAAGGGCTTGCTTAGGACCACTACTATAATAGTAACCTTAAGTTAAGACCTTTTACTAAAGCCTATAACTACATATAACAGTTCTTTAAAGGGCTAAAATATTACTGTAAGAACCTTATAAAGTAGAATAGTATAACCCTCTAAGGAGTTATGGACGAGAACCCTAATAAGTTAATCTATTAGAACTTCTAACTACTTATAGATAAACTGCTAAAGTAACATTATAGACTATACCTAGACTTCTATATAAACCGCATTTTTATAAATAAATTAGTTACTACTTACTAGGGAGTGCTAGTATGCCGTATTACTATCTCTAACCCTTTAGAAGACCTTTTTTAGTTAATTAGTAAGCTATAATCCTCTATTATCGCGTAGAAAAAAGAACACCCCTTATAGGCCTTAATAAGACTATCTCACTAACCCTTTTTTACAGATTAACGCTACTATTAAAATAACCAAAGTTGAGACTAAAACACTAATTGTTATGGTAGCAATCGCTTTTATAGAACCAATGGCAGACTAAAGGCTAAGTGCTATGTCTGTAAGAAGGAGGACTGCCGTTTATAAAAACACTTAGAAGAGAAGCGTAGTCGGTTTAAAGACGACTATAGGAGACGCTTTATTAATATTAAGGGCCGCAATAAGGGTAACTTTAATAACTACTTTAAGTAATACGTTGCTGCTTGCGAAAGAGATAAAGATAAAGATTTAGACTTTAAAGCCTATATATAAGACACTAACAACTCTAAAAGTAATGCCGGAGAACCTAATAATAGTTCTGCCTATATTACTACCTTTAGAATACTTACTATAGAGGAAGCAACCTCTATAAGCGTAGAGCTAGCTAATAAGGCTTATATATACCTACTTACGGCTTTAGAACTTACCACGGAGTTTGCTACAAAACCTTACACGGAGACTAACCTATTTGCCTGTAATATAACTATAACTATAGCGTTATAATATACCTTAACGGTCTTTATAGGAATTATAATTAATATAGGTGCTTCGCGCAAGTCTATAGCTGGCTACGGCTAATTCTAAGCCCTATAGGCCGTAGATAAGTCTATAAGTCTTAACACGTTAACTAAGGGCTAAGTAACTATCTAATTCGGGATTAGAGCCTCTACGTCTATTGGAACTATAGACGTTAATAGCCCTATAGGTAAGGTATAATTCCATATCCTTAAAGCAGATACTCCTTTTCTACTTTGCTTAGTAGATATAGATAAACTCTATATTAAATACGATAACCTAAAAGACGTTATTATTACTCGCACTAAAAAGGTGCCAGTAGTTAGACGATTTGGCTACCCGTTTCTTATATAGAGCTTCTTTTTATAGTTTTATTTAGTTAAGTCTTTTAACACAAACCCTTACTACTTAACTAATGTAGAGCTACGACGTCTATACCGTTAATTTAGTTACCCGTTAGTTAATAGACTATAAAAGCTTCTTAATAAGACTAGTTACGGCTATAATACTAATAGATCTGCTATTAAAGAGCTAACTAAACTCTGCCACTACTGCTAGAAGTTTAGTAGATCTCTAAGTAGATTTCGCTTCACCTTATAAGATAACGTCAATTTTAACTATAATATTATCGTCGACATTATATATATTAGCGGCTCCCCTCTACTATACGTAGTTAATAAAGCAACTCGATTTTAAGCTGGTAGATAACTATAAGATATTAGCGCTAAGCACACTTAGGACGTTCTACAAATGTGCTAGATTAACAGCTATTTAGGACTACTAGACTTAATTACCATAGACGCTAGGAAGAACTTTATTAGTAAGGAGTTTAAGCACTACGCTGCTACTATAGTCCGCTATAATAAGCCTACCAAATTATTATAACTAAAATCCCTAAAATTAGCAAGGAGATGGCCCTATAAATGGCTTTTAAAGCTATTAATAATACGGCTGGCCTAGAAGGCCTAGTCCCTATACTTTTAGTCTTTAGAGCCTACCCCTAAATAGTTAAATCGGACGCACTATTACCTTTAGTTGTATAGCGAGCTGCGGCTATTAAGAAAGTAATGGTAGAAATCTAGAAGCTATAAGCTAAACAACAGATTGCTAACGCTCTTAATACGCGAAATAGATAACAAACTAACGCTATTTACGGCCTTCTACCTAGTTCGCCTATCTTAGTCTAGAGAGAGGGTAATACTAGCTAAAGTAGTTATTGGAACGGGCTATATATACTACTTGCCGTTAATAGTAAAACCTATACTATAAAGCTACTAAATAGGCCTATAACCTTCCGCTCTATAGTTGTAAAACCTTACCTACTAGACCTATAAGACTTAGTTAAACCACGAGAGTCTGTTAAATTAGCTAAACTAGTACCTACACTAGCTAAACCTTAATTGTTACCTAAAGCTAAACTATAGCTATCGCTAAAGTAAGGCAGAGGTCGCCCCCATAAATACCTATTGCTTACAGCTATTACAGATATAGCTATTACGGACGCTATAATAAATATAGGTGCTCTTATAGGTAATATTGCAGATATAGCTAATATCGCTATCTACTTACAGGATAATAATACCGTAGATATAGCTAACACTACTACTTATTTATAGAACTATAGTAATACCCAGTTTAGCGCTTTACGGCAAAAGGAGGTTATAGGCCTACTTAAGAAAGGCGTTTTTAAGATTATTAAGCTATATAATATACTAAAGGGGGTCAGACTCTTTAATTTACGGTTTATTAATAAGATTAAAAATAAGGGAACTAATAAAGTCTTTAAGAAATCACGACTTATTATATAGGCTTATAATAATTTAGAGAAAGAGCTAGTCCTTACTTAGTTACTAACAATTTAATAAGTTAGCTAGCGGCTAATTCTCTATATCGCTGCTATACTACTATAGACACGACTTTATCTCCAAGATATCTTATAAGCCTATATCTAGTTTACTACGAACCTAAACCGCGAGTTCTATATACAACCACCACACAAGCTAAATAAATAATTGGGAATTAATAAGAACTCTATTCTAAAGATTATAAAGCCACTTTATAGAGTGCCTAAAGCTAGAAACTACTGGTTTAAGACCTACTATTTATACTACGTTAATTAGCTGCAAATGGACTAGTCCATGTACGACCCTTACTTACTTTACAGCAACAAACCTTTTAGAATCATTGGCCTATAAACTAATAATACGCTATTCTTTACAGATAATACCTTTATAGAGGCTAAATAAAGCGAACTATATAAGGCTAAATTTATAGCTAAGGAGCGAGAGTAACTAACTACTAATACACTAATTAAGTTTAATAGAGGACTTATTTAATTGGTATAAGATAGGAATATTACGCTAACATAAAAGCGCTAGTGTAAGAACCTTAGTGTGGTTAATACTATACTAGTAAATAGTACTAGCTTTAGAGGAGTTACGCGTGGCCTACTTACGCTAAAGGACTAGTATATTACTTAACGCGCCAGAGGAGCTTATATCGCCTTAGTTTGTTAGCTAAAGGCTTTATTTAACTTATCTATTACTACCTAGGTAATTAATCCTAAGGAGGTAGATATAAAGGAGTTAAATAAGCGCCTAAGTTAGTAGATTTAGAACTTATATAAAGGTCTTAAGTTTATTAAATTAGAGGCTAAAACCCTATAGCTCTTAGTTTTTATAGACGCTTCCTTTACTAATAATAAGGACCTCTCTTTACAAATTAGCTATATTATTATACTAGCTAACGCAACTAAGAAGGCTAATATTATCCATTAGAGCTTAATTAAGTGTAAAAGAGTTACTAAAAGCGTTCTAGCTTCTAAACTCTACGGAATAGCTTACGGCTTTAATATCGCCATTGCTATTAAGTTTACGATAGATAAGGTCCTATAGATTAACCTCCTACTTATACTATACACCGATTCTAAGTCGCTATATAACTATCTTGTACGACTTAGAACCACATAAAAGAAGCGATTAATAATTAATATAATGTGCCTACGATAAGCTTATAAACGTCGGCAGATTATAAAGGTTAAATAAATTAATAGTAAAGCTAATCTTACGGACGCGATAACTAAGGGGAAGCCTTATGTTGCCCTATAGCGACTTACTAATATAAACTAAGTTGATATATAGGCTGTAGGTTAGATAGAGCGTAAGGAGTAATAGAAGGTAGTTTACGGGTCGTGACGGTACTAGGGCACGCCACCCGCCATATTCTGCGGACCCTAAATTTAACTAGCCAATTAGGATTTTCTATCCCCAGGATAGAAAATTGCTATTAGCTCGCTTACTACTAGCGCCTTAGCGGCCCTCGCGATATATTAACCTGCTACCCCTAATAATTCTTCTCCTTCTTTTTTTTAGCTTAGTGTCCCCGTAATACAGTATTCTATAAGCTTTAGTTTAAAGGTATTAGTATAAGCTGTAATACTAGTTATATAATTACGGACCTATAAGAGGAGCATGGAAACTATTACGTATTAATTAGATCTTTAGCTATTGCGTATATACTATAAATAGTTTAGAAATAGACTTGGCTTTAGAGTATAGATTAGCCTTCTTCTTAGAGTTGCTTTAGTGTCGGAATATTAGTTATATAACGTGGTTATAGGACTATAAAGCGAGACTAGCTAATCTAACCTTAGAGCAAACCCCTATTTTCTAGATATTAACAACTACTAACTTTAACACCGCATACGTACCACTATAAGTAATATTTATGCACGTTAATAATGCGAGTATACCGACAATATAATATAGTTCTAAATATTAGCTATATAAGTTAAATAAAATAATAAAGCGCTTATAGTATAATATAAATAGGGACTTAAAGTAAAAGTTTAAAATATAATTATTCTAATAGAAGATGCGGATACTCTTAAGGAATTAATATTAGGTAAAACCTAAGTAGATAGTTATATAGCCGCAAGGTATGGGCGACCCTGGGGCAACCCAAGGGTGACTCGCCCGTGAGGCACGTGCTCTACACGTGCCTAGGGAAAACCCTTCCTACCTCGCACACAGACTCCTCCTTTTCCCTTAAGGATTCGTCTCTGTCTATATAATACACCTATTGTTCTATCATTGGACTCCCTATCCACATCCTTACCTTATATTTAAATCCTTACCAATCCTCTTAGGAGGATAGCCGGTTTAATTTTTCTACAATGCCTCCGAAAAGAAAACTGACGCCTATACCTAACGGTAATACGCTGGCGATGTAACTGCAGAACGCCTTAGGATCTAGTGCAGATAAAACCACTAGAAGCATACTAGTAGCATCTAAGCCATTTTCTAAATCTTAAAACGATTAGATATCTATAAACGCTAAAGACTAGTTTGACTTATATACCTAGGCTTAATAGGAGCTTAGTAAGGTTACTAGCGTCCTACCTAATACCGCTAATATAAAGGAGCTAGATGAGCTGGTTAAGAAAATAGCCAACTTATAGAGCATTATTGATTTAATAAAGCCCTCCCGTCGCCTCTCTAATAAAGAGTACGAGTTACGTAGCGAACGCATACGCTAATTAAATCTTAACGCCCTGGTTAAGAAGTCACCACCCGATATTAGCGGTACTACTTAACAGCATTTTAACCGGTAGATCGCCGCAGTTAAGAACTAATTTAAGGTTAATAACGCTAACTATAACTGTAAGCGACGCACGTGCTAGGCTATTAAAGGTTTTATAAAAGAGAAGATAATCGCCCAACTAGTTTATTGCCGGTTAGGCACTAAGGATAAGGGTCCTTTACTATAGGACGAATTTAAGACTATGGTCTAAGACCAGATCAGGAACCCTATAGTAAGACGCTTTAATAACGCTATAACGTACTATACGGCTGTTATAAAGGAGAACTAGAGGTTTAACGTCTTCCTAGCCTATATATATAGCTTAGAGGACCTCTTTTTATATACCCCTTTTATTAATCCTAAATAATAGGTAGACTTTTGGTTCTTATATCTCCCAGCCTACCTATAAGCAGAGCTCTTCCGCCAGAACTTCGCCTAACGGGTAAGAACCACTAAAGACCTCTTTAACGAAATCTGCCGTATAGAGCAATTGCTTAATACCACAAAGCTTACAAAAAATCGCGTATAAAGCGCGGTCGCAGCATAGGCTCTATAGAGTTAGGCTTAGGGAACAGAACCTAAAAAGGGCGACGCTTTTCTAAGCAAACTTTTAGGGAAATTACCTAAAAGCCGGATGGCTTAGGGGACCCCCTAGACGCCAGTGCTACGCAGGCAAGTTAAAGGACCGTAGGCGGCCACTATAAGGAATACTGGAAGCAGGCTAATAAAGAGAAGTTAGCTTAGGCTTCGGAAAACCCAAAGCCCTAGTAGTGTATCTCTCTTAACTGTAACTAGGGCCTAATATAGAGGGAGAGAAGAAACGTATTATAGTACACGTTGCAATAGATATGCCCTAGGGCGAAGTCCGCCTATATACTTTATATAATAATAGGTGCCAAATTAACCTTATTAATTAAGATGTCGTCTATAGGTTTAACCTGCCTATACACTACGCGCTATATTTACGTAAACCTATCGCACGTTTCCTTAATAGCAACTAGATAATAATCCAGGATGCTTATAATCTAACGGTTACCACTAGCGACTCCTAGGGTACCCCTTACACTATTAGCCCGCAAACCTTTTAGGGCGGCTTATTTAATGGTTACAATATAGTTCTTAGATAGGATTAGCTCGCGGAAGCAGATCTATTAATTAGCTTCCATTCTAAATAGTTTATCTAGGGTACTTCGGACCCTAGACGCCTCTAGATAGTCACCCTTAACGCTCTTCTAGCAGACATTAAGGCTAGCGAAATAGTCTATTCGCTATGGCTAGAAGACTTCTTCTTTATGCCGGTTGTAAACATAATAGAGGACCTATTATTACTGGCAGCGAGTACCCGTGCAGACCCTCTAGACGTAGAGATACCGATTATAAACATAGTAGAGGACCTGCTGTCACTAGCAGCGAGTACCTATAGAGACCCTCCGGTGCCGGCGTAGATTACCTATATATAAGGGGGAGGTAATTAAAACCCTAAAACTATTGAGTATACTACAGCAGAGCTGTATATACTCTTAGTACAAGCATACCTATAAAACGCATATCGGCTGCACCCTTCTCTTCACTGGCTCCTGGAAGCACACTATTACACAATAGTCGCTTTAACCTCCGTGGCCCCTAGCCTACCAGATATATATAAGGAGGAAATTAATATCTTCTTTAATAAGCTAGTAAGCATACTACTGCAGAACTCTAAGTATAACTATATAATTAACTTAGAAGAAGGTAAAACGCTACCGTAAATGCCCCTCTATAACCTCTTATAGAAAGAGTTGTAGATCTTATAAGAGTACCTAGACAGTGCTTTTAAAAAGGGCTGGATTAGGCCTAGTAAGTCGCCTACTAAAGCGCCTATTCTCTTTATGCCGAAAGTAAATGGTATAATGCGGTTATGCGTTAACTATAAACGCCTAAACAAGATCACGATTAAAAATCGGTACCCCCTACCGCTAGTCGGCGAACTCTTTAATAGGCTTAACTATACGAAGATATTTATAAAGCTGGATCTTTGTAATGCGTACTATAGAATTTATATTAAAAAGGGAGATAAATAGAAGACCGCATTTAAGACACGCTATAGTCACTTTAAGTACCTAGTAATGCCCTTTAGTCTTACTAATACCCCTATAACGTTCTAAAGCTATATTTATAAAGCTCTAGAAACCCTAGTAGATACCATCTATATAGTTTACCTAGATAATATTCTTATCTACTTAAATAATAAGGATAAGCACGTTAAGCACGTTAAGCAGGTACTACGATAGCTCCGCGCTTAGGGCCTATACGCCAAACTATTAAAATATATCTTTTACACTAAGAACGTTAAGTTCCTAGGTTTTATTATCACCCCTAGGGGTATTATAATAGACCCTAACCGCGTAAAAGCTATTAAGGAATGGCCTAAGCCTAAGTCCTATAGGGATATCTAGGTCTTCCTTAGCTTTGCTAACTTCTATAGGCGATTTATCTAGAACTACTCGGATACCGTATACCCCCTGTATGTATATCTTACATAGGCATATTATAACCTAATGTTAAATAGGGAGAAGAAGAAGAAGCGTAAGTTAAAAGGGCCTACTAAATAGTACTAAACTTAGTCTTAGCCTAATGACGCGTAGCAGGCGTTCTATAAGCTACGCGCTGCGTTTATATAGGCTCCTTTACTTCGCCACTTTAACCCTAATCTACCCCTAATGGTAATTACTAACGCTTTTAACTATACATATAGCGGTATACTTCTATAGCCTTTAGGGTAGGGGGATTAACTCTACTAGCACCTAATTGCTTATTATAGTTAGAAGCTTACTAGCCTAAAAGTACGGTATAATACGCATAATAAAGAACTACTCGCTATAGTGTAATGCTTTAAGACATGGCGCCATTACCTTAAATACGCCGTGTATGTGACACGCGTGCTCTGCAATTATAACAATCTTAGGTACTTTATAACTACTAAGAGCTTATCTACTTATTAGGCCTGGTACGCTAAGGAACTAGCTAAGTTTAATTTTAAGATTAAATATAAGCTAGGCAAAGTAAATCCCGCTAATACACTATCCTAGCGCCCGGATTATACTAAAGGCTTTAAAAATGGCAGCAAGAGGACACTCTTTAATGCTATACTGCCTATATTATAGTAAAAGTTGCGGGTTATAGGCCTTATAGGCGGCCCTAGTACTACTATACTAAACTAGCGAGTAGCATACGTGCAGTATACGAGCAACCCTTATGAACTTGGCGCCGGCGGACTAGAGCGTCCTATTATTCTCTCTAAGACTACTTTAACTGGCCTAATGGCGCTTAACCCTAGGGAAGACCCCTTAGCCTAGGCTACGGTCCCCCGTAATAACCTAGTAAGTCACCTATATATTACACGTTACTTTGCTAGCACTGACTTTGCGTAGAGTCTCATACTATAGCAAGAGGTAGTAGTAGCTGCTTTAGCCGAAACAGCGTTTATGGAACACCCCCCCGAGTTACTAGTTAATTTTATTCATAGAGTATAAAAAAGGGACGCCTTTATACGCTCTATATATAATTAGTTAACCCAGAAACGAGTTCCTACTAGTAATAAGAACTACACCCTTAATAATTAAGGACTCTTAAGGTAAAACAATAAGGTCTAGGTGCTAAATTGCACACTACTATAATAGGAGATCCTTAAGCGGAATTATAACGATCCTATAGGCGGCCACTATAGTTTTAACCGTACTTTCGAGGTAATTATATAGAAGTATACTTAGAACGGCCTTACCTAGGACCTTCGCAAATACCTAGATAATTATAATGCCTATTAACGCTCTAAATCGCGCCGCCATAAACCCTATAGTAAGCTACAGCCTCTCTAGGTCCCTATCTAAGCCTAGTAGCATTATTTACTTAACTTTATTACGGATCTCCTAGAGTTTAAGACTCCTAATGGCGTAGAGTATAACTCCGTCCTTATCCTTATAGACCGTTTTATAAAGCTAGTGCGCTACTATCTAGTATGTAAGATAATTAATGCTACGTAACTTACAGAACTCTTATTTAGAGTCTTTATATAAATAGGGCCTCTAAATAATATCGTTTCTAATAGGGGTAGTGTATTTATAAGCGAGTACTAGAGCACTATGTACTACCATCTCCGCGTTTAATGTAAACTTAGCACTATATTCTACCCGCAGATAGATAGTTAAACAGAGCGTCAGAACTAGGAGCTTAAAGTATACCTATGTATATTTACAAACTGGGAACAGTCTAATTAGGCCTCCCTACTTAAAGAAGCAGCCTTTACCTATAACTCTAAGGTCTATACTATAACAAAGCGTTCCCCTATTAAGCTCGCCTATAGCATCTAAGACGCTTAGTAAGGTAAGGAGGGATCTAAGTTAATGAATATCTAACTCGTAGAGACGTACCTATAACGCCTGCGCCTTATATATAAGGCAGCGGCGGCGTCAATAATATACGCCTAAAAGCTTTAGGTAAAATACTACAATCGTCACCACCTGGCTAAGCACTTCGCCGTTAGTAAACAAGTCCTACTCTCCTCCAAGAACATCTATATAAAACGTCCCCATAAAAAGCTTAACTATAAGTTTATAGGACCGTTTTAGATCCTAAAGCGCGTAGGGCAGCAAGCATATAAGCTAAAGCTCCTATTTACTATAGCACGGCTTTACCTAGTCTTCCATATCTCCCTACTAGAGCCTTATAGGTCACGCCCTAGGTTTTAACCCCCGGCAGTAAAAGAGCTTAAGGAAGGCAGCTAGGAAGTAGAAGCAATTGTCGCCTACTAGGATTGTACTAGACAACTATAGTACCTCATTAAATAGCTAGGATAGTTAAATAAGTACAATAAATGGAAATATGAGATAGAACTTGAGAATTGTTAATAACTGCTAGATAAGTACCGTAAGCGGAATACCTCAGCCTTATAGCTGAAGCGCAGGCAAAAAGTAAGCGCCGCTATTAAAATATAACCTATATTAAAGCGGAGCAGAGGACGTCCTAAGGGATTAAAGAATAAGCAATAATTACTATAAAAACTACAGCCTTAATTTAGAAAGCACCCTTCCTAGACCTAGTCCGTCACTCTATACTAGCTAAGCAGATTGTTTATATATTAGAGAATAGGCCCATCTATAACCGGGGTCTATTTAACCAGGGTCTACGACCTACTAGTAACCCGTCGGTGGTAACCTATACTAACAACTTATATACTATTCTATGCATATACTACGCAGACAACGTATAAGGCTAAAACATGGGTTAGCGGCGGGTTTAACAGGCATATAGCCTTACCGTCCTAATCTGGCTGCATATAAATAACCTATAACCTACCTATAAAGTATATACGGCGCTACGCCGGTATAGCGTAAGGCCAAAGTAGGGTTAGCGGCGGATTTAATAGGCATATAGCCTTACCATCCACAAATCTAGCTGTATGCGAATAACCTATAACCTACCCGCAAGGTACTAGCGACCTACCTATATAAGTAAGCTTTAGAATATTTCTGGTCTACTAAATTTAGGCAACGGCATTAAGCTCCACTAGCTCTACCTATTAAATGGACTAATTAGGATTTTCTATACTAGGCATATAAAATCGCTACTGGCTTAGTTAAATGCAAGGGAGTCTTAGCAAGGCAAATCTAACCAATTAGATAACTTTAACCGCCGGTCAAAGTTCCTTAACATCTTTGCGCCGCGCATATATACCACCCGTCCCTCTATATAAAAAATTAAGACGCTCTTTCCCCTCCAAATTTTTTCCTTACTAAGGTTTTTTATAGGGTTTTATTAAGGCTTAAGTATATAAAGGATTAGGGACGACCCTTTTTAAAGGGGGGGGCATTATTAGGTAAAACCTAAGTAGATAGTTATATAGCCGCAAGGTACGGGCGACCCTAGGGTAACCTAGGGGTGACTCGCCCGTGAGGCACGTGCTCTACATATGCCTAGGGAAAACCCTTCCTACCTCGCACATAGACTCCTCCTTTTCCCTTAAGGATTCGTCTCTATCTATACAATACACCTATTGTTCTATCATTAGACTCCCTATCCACATCCTCACCTCACCTCACAATTAATTAATTAAGTAATTAAGATTAATAATAGGATCTACTAAAGAGAGTAAACTAAGAAAGGTTAAAATAAAGTTCTATAGTTATATAAGGCGTAGGGTACGTAATAATAAAGTTAAAGTTAAAAATTATAGTATAGTATAGAGCTAATAGACCTAAGTAGTACTAAAAAAAATAAAAAATAAAATAGGAAACTATAGAAACCTAAAGGATAAGGGTTAAGTAATTAAAGGTTTAAGGAGTAGAGGCTAAACTAGGGATCTTAATAGTAGAAGACATTTAGGCGGAGTTTATAGTAAGAAAAATAGTTTAAAAAAGGAGCTTATATAAATTATAAAAAATAAAGTTATTTTATTAAAGATTATAGAAGTAGTTAGAGTTATTATATAGTAAATGTGACGGCTCGAACCATTGAATAAATGTCTCGACAGAGACTTAAACAAATGCTTGCAAGATCAAGCGAACGAATGCTGTATTATAAAGATATTAAGCTAAGGAGCAAGAGAAGGTGGTAAGGCGACGTCTATATACACATGCCAAGTCTTACGCGAACCCCTGACTAGGTAACGCGCTCCAGCGCCGTCACATTACCCCCCCCTTTGAAAAAAACCTGCCCTTAGGCGTCATTCTCCAGTACTCGTCTACCTTGCATACAGTTGTAGTTATTTACTGCAGGTGGGGCAGTAGTAGTCGATGAGATGCTGCAGGCAGAGCAGCGAGTGTTAGTTGGAATGCTGTAGGTAGAGTAGCAAGGGTTAATCGTAGTGCTGCGGGCGTAGCAGCAGAAGTTAATTGTGGTACTGTAGGCAGGAGCAGTAGTGGTCGAACTAAGGTTTAGCTGCAGGCAGAGCAGTAGATATCTGTCGGGTAGTAGTACGGTACTAGCGGCGGTAACGATAGTGGTCGAGCACAGAGCTCGTCTATCGGTTGTTTTATAATAGTAGGTTGAACGTAGAGCTCGGGCTATTAATTGGTCGAGTGATTGTAGGCGTAG
The DNA here is from genome assembly GCF_001692895.1 of Cenococcum geophilum 1.58. Lineage (NCBI taxonomy): Eukaryota > Fungi > Ascomycota > Dothideomycetes > Gloniales > Gloniaceae > Cenococcum > Cenococcum geophilum. Next base: position 725,148 of record NW_027137597.1, read on the forward strand.
AGGCACGATTATTGTCTCGTCGACTGTTGGCAGGGCAGCAGTTGTTTGTTATAGCAGTACGATGTAAGCGGAAGTCGTGGATCGTAGGCGTAACGGCACGATTGTGGTTAGGTCGTAGTAGTAGGCATATTAGCGCTACTGTTGTCTAGTATATAGATCGTATGCATATCGGCACAATCGGTAGTTAATAGCAGAGTAATGCCAGCGTCGGTAGTCCTAGTTGATTTCGTTCCTCAGAGCTCGTATAGCTTAGTATTAGTCGGGGTCGTTCATCGCAGCTAGTGTATAGCACTAGTCTTAGTATTAACCGATTTTGTTCCTCACAGTATACGTGGCTTAGTGGCTGTTAAAAAGGACCATTTAGGTAGCAGTACGGTGCCAGCGTCCGTAGACGTACGGTCGTTCGGTTTGGTCGGTCGATCGATCGTCGACAAATATACGCGTTAGACGCGTCATCGTCGTTCGGTCGATAGGTCGGTCGGTAGGCACACGCGTTCGGTTGACGGGTGCGTATAGGTCGGCTAGACCACGCTAAAAGGTCGGCCCGATAGGCGAAACCTCCGCCCGCCACACCAAACCCCACCCTTCCCCTCCCAAACTGACCCTACCATCCACCCTATCTTTTCTTATATATCTATCTTAAATCTATTATAAAAATATTTTTTATATAATAATTATTACCTTAAAGAGCTATATAAGCTATTTATAGCTTATTTTATAGTAATTTTAATAGTTTAAGCTATTTATAAAGCCTATTTAAACTAAAATAAAATCCTATAAAGGTAAATAATAAGTTTTTTCTAATATATTTAAAACATGTTTCTAATACGTTTAGAATATATTTATAACTAGTTACAAATAACTAAAAATATATATCTTATAATATATAAATAAGGCTTAAATATAATATAAATATATTTTATATATTATTATATATACTAGCTTTTATTACTTTTAATAATAATATATATATATATAAAACTATTTACTCTCTTTATATTAGATCTTATATTTTATAAAAACTATTATAAATTCTAAGGGTATTTATAATAATTTTTACCGTTTATATTTAAAAGAACTAATATTATTAGCTTAAAAATATATATTTATACTTATTAAATAATATAATAAATATAACTTTTATTTAGTACCTAAAGAGCTTAAATAATTCTTAATTATAAATATAATAAAAGGAACTTAAATTATATATATTAAAAATATATTAGAATATATTTAAAACTAAATTAGAACTAGATTAGAACTAGATTAGAATTAGATTAGAACTAGATTAGAACTAGATTAGAATTAGATTAGAACTAGATTAGAATATATTTTAAATTAGATTAAAATATATTAGGAACTTAATTTACTTTATAGCTATATTTAACTCTAATATACTATTTTATAGCTTAAATTTTTTAATTTAATTATTACTAAAGGAAGTATTTTAAATTAGAATATATAGTAAAATATCTAAATATTTCTAAATATGTTCTAAATATATTCTAAATATATAGTAAATATATTCTAAATTATAGTAAATATATTCTAAATATATAGTAAATATATTCTAAATATATTCTAAATATATTCTAAATATGTTCTAAATATATTCTAAATATGTTCTAAATATTGTAACGGAACCTTATAGCAAGAACCACGATAGGTTCGTTAATAGGCTAGGTGTATAGGAAATGTAAGTATAAAAGTTAACAACGTAATAATAACTAGTGGAGTAGTTGCCTAATAGATTAACTTTAATTATATTCTAAGAATTACTATAAGGAAGGAACTATCTAGGTAGGGACTAAGGGTCCTTAAATACACAACCGTACTTCTATAAAATCCTTCTTATATATAATATACGTCTTATATATAAGGTACGTAAGTTCCTCTTATTCCTCTTATTTAATACATAGCACATTATATAACCTTAGTTACTATTCCTCGTTATATAGTTCTATCGGCTCNATNCTAGACCATGCCTGAATTAACCAACTAGCTTCTTCCGTCTCTTCTCCAAGTAGTCATAACATCGTACTTAAAGCGTCCGTAACAAATATATTCTAAATATGTTCTAAATATATTCTAAATATATTCTAAATATGTTCTAAATATGTTCTAAATATATTCTAAATATGTTCTAAATATATTCTAAACATATTCTAAACATATTCTAAACATATTCTAGCTAGTTATTTATAATAATTAATTTTAATTAAAAGGTAAGTTATATAGTAGGATAAGCGATTTAGACTTAGTTAATTATATAACTTTATATTTTAAGTTAAGGCTACCCTATATAGGGATTATATATTAGCGCTTATAGTAGGCTAACCTTTTAATATAGTTTAGCCAACTTATAACTATACTATTTACTTACTTTATATTAGACCTTATATCTTTTTAAAAAATTTAAAAAATTTAATAAATATAACTTTTTAGCACTTAAAGAGCTTAATTAATTCTTATTAAAAATATAATAAAAGAACTTAGATTATATATATTTAAAACTAAATTAAAAAGTACCTAAAATTAGATTAAAATATATTAGAAACTTAATTAAATTTATAGCTATATTTAACTCTAAGATATTATAGGCTTAAAAAATTTATTTAAATTAGAATATATATTAAATATATTCTAAATACGTTCTAAATACGTTCTAAATATGTTCTAAAATATAACTAGTTACTTATAATAATTAATTTTAATTAGGAGGTAGTTGTGTGGTAGAATAAGCGATTTGGCTCGGTTGACCATAACGACTTTGTATTTTGAGCTGGGGCTGCCCGTACAGGGATTGTGTATTAGCGCTTATGGTAGGCCGACCTTTTAGCGTGGTCTAGCCGACTTGTAACCACGGTTGACGGATATACGCGTTGCTTGGTCGGTTGACGAGCTCGTACGGTCGGAAAGAGGTTACTGCCCGGCACGTGCTTCCCTATAGTATAGGCGGCCGTTAGGTAGGAAGAATTGAAATAAAAACAAAAAGAAATATGAGGGTGCCTGCATGGTATAGGGACTAAGCTTCTCGCAACTTAGCTACCACAGGACTTCGTGACCTGAGACATAATACCGCAGCCTGCATATGACTGGGGAGCTTAATATAATGTGACGGCTCGAACTATTAAACAAATGTCTTGATAGAGACTTGAATGAATGCTTGCAAGATCAAGCGAACGAATGCTATATTACGAAGATATTAAGCTAAGGAGCAAGAGAAGGTGGTGAGGCGACGTCTATATATACATGCCAAGTCTTACGCGAACCCCTGACTAGGTGACGCGCTCTAGCGCCGTCACAGTAAAAGAAATAAAACTAGTAGATAATATATATATATATAAAGGGATAATAATATACTATAAGAAATAAAAAAATGTTTAATTAAGAGTTTTACGTTTTATTATAATAATATATACTAAATTTATAAAAATACTAAGTATAGCGTAAGCTACTAGCTATAAGAGCTAAAATTAGTAAAGTTTAAAGAAACTAATAAACTATCTTATAGATTAGATATTAAAAATAATAAGTTTAATATAGGTAAAACCTTTAATAATAATAAGAAAATAAAAGTAGCTTATTAGGAGTGTATAAACCTTAAAGATATTATAATAAAGGTAGAGGATAATTCTATTATAAAATAGGGAATATTAATAGGAATTAAAACCCTACTAAATATAATATCTATTACTTTATAAAATATAAGAGAAGTAGAATAATAAACTACTTTAGTACTTAATAAAGGTAAAAGGCTAAAGGCTTAAAATTTTTAAAAAGAGATAAAAGACGCTTAAGATTCTTAAAAAGAGATAAAATAAGTTTAAGAACTTATAATAAATAATAACTAATAAAGTAGAGTAGTGGCTTAGTTTAGTAATATATAAATAAGCTTAGGATAAAGTTTCCTAAAGGTATATATCAGTATACTCGCTTTATTAACATGCATAAATATCACTTATAGTGGTACGTATGCGGTGTTAAAGTTAGTAGTTAATTGTTATATCTAGAAATAGGGGTTTGCTCTAAGGTTAGATTAGCTAGTCTCGCTTTATAGTCTTATAACCACGTTATATAACTAACATTCCGACACTAGAGCAACTCTAAGAAGAAGGCTAATTTATACTCTAAAGCTAAGTCTGTTTCTAGACTATTTATAGCATATATACAATAGCTAAAGATCTAATTAATACGCAATAGTTTCCACGCTCTTCTTATAGGTCCGTAATTATACAACTAGTATTACGGCTTATACTAATACCTCTAAATAGAAGCTTGTAGAATGCTGTATTACAAGGACACTAAGCTAAGGAAAAGAAGGAGAAGGATTATTAGGGGTAGCAGGTTAATATATCGCGAGGGCCGCCAAGGCGCTAGTGGTAAGTAAGCCAATAGCGATTTTCTATCCCAGGGATGGAAAATCCTAATTGGCTGGTTAAATTTAGGGTCTATAAAATATAGCGGGTGATATACCCTAGCACTGTCACGACCCAAAAACCACCTTCTATTGCTTCTTACGCTCTACCTAACCTACAGCCTATATATTAACCTAGTTTGTATTAATAAGTTACTATAGGGCGACATAAGGCTTCCCCTTAGTTATCGCGTCCGTAGGGTTAGCTTTACTATTAATCCATTTAACCTTCGTAATCTACTAACGTTCGTAGGCTTATTATAGGCATATTACATTAATCATTAATCGCTTCTTTTATGTGGTTCTAAGTCGTACAAAACAGTTATATAGTGATTTAGAATCGGTACAAAGCATAAATAGGAGGTTAATCTGTAGGACCTTGTTTACCATAGACTTAATAGCGACGGCGATATTAAAGCTATAAGCTATTCCATAGAGTTTAGAAGCTAAAACGCTTCTAGTAACTCTTTTACACTTAATTAAGCTCTAATAAATAACGTTAGCCTTCTTAGTTGCGTTAGCTAGTATAATAACATAGCCAATTTACAAAGAGAGGTCCTTATTATTAGTAAAGGAAGCGTCCGTAAAGACTAAGAGCTATAGGGTCTTAGCCTCTAATTTAATAAACTTAAGACCTCTATATAAGTTCTAAATCTACCAACTTAGGCGCTTATTTAACTCCTTTATATCTACCTCTTTAGGATTAGTTACCTAGGCAGTAAAGGATAAGTTAAATAAAGCCTCTAGTTAACAGACTAAGGCAATATAGGCTCCTCTAGCGCGTTAAGCGATATACTAGTCCTTTAGCATAAGTAGGCCGCGCGTAATTCCTCTGGAGCTAGTGCTATCTACTAGCGTAGTATTAACCACACTAAGGTTCTCACACTAGCGCTTTTGTGTTAGCGTAATACTCTCATCTTATACCAATTAAATAAGTCCTCTATTGAACTTAACTGGTATATTAGTAGTTAGTTACTCTCGCTCCTTAGCTATAAATTTAGCCTTATATAGTTCGCTTTATTTAGCCTCTATAAAGGTATTATCTATAAGGAACAGCGTATTATTAGTCTATAAGCCGACAATTCTAAAAGGTTTATTACTATAAAGCAAGCAAGGGTTGTACGTAGACTGGTCCATTTGCAGCTAATTAACGTAGTATAAATGGTAGGTCTTAAACTAGTGGTTTCCAGCTTTAGGTACTCTGTAAAGTAGCTTTATAACCTTTAAAACGGAGTCCTTATCAATTCCTAATTGTTTATTTAGCTTATATAGTGGTCATACATAGAACTCGCGGTTTAGGTTCGTAGTAGACTAAACGTAGGCTTATAAGATATCTTAGAGGTAGAGTTATATCTATAGTAGCGTAGCAGCGATATAGAGAATCAGCCGCTAGCTAACTCGTTAAATTATTAGTAACTAAGTAAGGACTAGCTCTTTCTCTAAATCGTTATAGGCCTATACAACAAGTCATAATTTCTTAAAGGCTTTATCGGTTCCCTTATTCTTAATCTTATTAATAAACCGTAAATTAAAGAGTCTGACCCCCTTTAGCATATTATATAGCTTAATAATCTTAAAGACGCCTTTCTTAAGTAGGCCTATAACCTCCTTTTGCCGTAAAGCGCTAAACTGGGTGTTGCCATCGTTCTATAAGTAAATAGTAGTATCAGCTATATTTGCGGTATCGTTATCCTATAAGTAGATAGCGATATCAGCTATATCTACAATATCACCCGTAAGGGCATCTATGTCTATTATAGCGTCCGTAACAGCCGTGTCTGCGACAGCCATAAGCAATGGGTATTTGCGGGGGCGACCTCTGCCTCGCTTTAGCGGTAGCTATAATTCAGCTTTAGGTAACAATTAAGGTTTAGCTAGTGTAGGTACTAGTTCAGCTAATTTAATAGACTCTCGTGGTTTAACTAAGTCTTATAGGTCTAGTAGGTAAGGTTTTATAACCATAGAGCGGAAGGTCGTAGGCCTATTTAGTAGCTTCATAGTATAGGTTTCACCGTTAACGGCAAGCAGTATATATGGCCCGTCCCAATAACCGCTTTAGCTAGTATTACCTTCTCTCCAGACTAAGACAGGCGAACTAGGTAGGAGGCCGTAAATAGTATCAGTTCGTTATCCATTTCGCGTATTAAGAGCGTCAGCGATCTATTGTTCAGCTTAAAGCTTCTGGATTTCCACTATTGCTTTCTTAATAGCTATAGCTCGCTATGCGACTAAAGGTAATAGTGCGTCCGATTTAACCATTTAGGGGTAGGCTTTAAAGACTAGGAGTATAGGGACTAGGCCTTCTAGGCCAGCTATATTATTAATAGCTTTAAAAGCCATTTATAGGGCTATCTCCTTGCTAATTTCAGGGATTTCAGATATAATGATTTGGTAGGCTCGTTATAGCGGACCATAGTAGCGCTCTACTATTCTAATAGAATTGTGTGATTTGACTAGAACTAACTTTATAGTTACTTCTATAGTAGCAGCGTAGTGCTTAAACTCCTTACTAATAAAGTTCTTCTTAGCGTCTGTAGTGATTAAGTCTAATAGTCCTAAATAGCTATTGATCTAGCACATTCGTAGAACGTCCTAAGTATACTTAGCGCTAATATCTTATAGCTATCTACTAGTTTAAAATCAAGTTGCTTCGTTAACTATATATAGTAGGGGGGAGCCGCTAATATATATAATGTTAACGATAATATTATAGTTAAAATTAACGTCGTCTTATAAGGTAAAGCGAAATCTACTTAAAGATCTACTAAACTTTTAGCAGTAGTAGCAGAGTCTAGTTAGCTCTTCAATAGCAGATCTATTAGTATTATGGCCATAGCCAGTCTTATTAAGAAGCTTTTACAGTCTATTAACTAACGGGTAACCAAATTAACGGTATAGACATTATAGCTCTACATTAGTTAAGTAGCAAGGGTTCGCGTTAAAGGACTTAACTAAATAAGACTGTAAAGAGAAGCTCTATACAAGAAACGGGTGGCCAAATCATCTAACTACTGGTACCTTTTTAGTGCGAGTAATAATGACGTCCTTTAGGTTATCGTATTTAATATAGAGTCTATCTATATCTGCTAAGCAAAGTAGGAAAGAAGTATCTACTTTAACGATATAGAATTGTACCTTGCCTATAAGGCTGTTAACGTCTATAGTTCCGATAGACGTAGAGGCTCTAATCCCGAATTAGATAGTTACTTAGCCCTTAGTTAACGTGTTAAGACTTATAGACTTATCTACGGCCTATAGGGCTTAGAATTAGCTATAGCTAGCCATAGACTTACGCGAAGCACTTATATTAATTATAATTCCCATAAAGACCGTTAAGGTGTATCGTAATGCTATAGTTATGGTCGTATTATAGGCGAATGGGTTAGTCTCCATATAAGGTTTCGTGGCAGACTCCGTAGTAAGTTCTAAAGCCGTAAGTAGGTATATATAAGCCTTATTAGCTAGCTCTACGCTTATAGAGGTTGCTTTCTCTATAGTAAGTATTCTAAAGGTGGTAATATAGGCAGAACTATCATTAGGTTCTCCGGCATTGCTCCTAAAGTCGTCAGCGTCTTATATATAGGCTTTAAAGTTTAAGTTATCCTCTTTATCTCTTTCGCAGGCGGCGACGTATTATTTAAAGTAGTTATCAAAGTTGCCCTTATTGCGGCCCTTAATATCAATAAAACGTCTCTTATAGTCGTCTCTAGATTGATTATGCTCCTTCTTTATATATTTCTATAAACGGCAGTCCTCCTTCTTGCAGACATAGCGCTTAGCCTTTAGTCCGCCGTTAGTTCTATAGGGGTAATTGCTACCGTAGCAATTGGTGTTTTAGTCTCGATTTTGGTCATTTTAATAGTAACGTTAATCCGTAAAAAAGGTTTAGTAAAACGATCTCATTAAGGCCTATAGGGGGTGTTCTTTTTCCCACGCAATAATAGAGGATTATAGCTTACTAATTAACTAAGAGAGGTCTTCTAAGGGGTTAGAGATAGCGATATAGTATACTAGCACTCCCTAGTAAGCAGTAACCAACTTATTTATAAGAATGCGGTTTGTACGAAAGTCTAGGTATAGTCCATAACGTTACTTTAGCAGTTTATCTATAAGCAGTTAGAAGTTCTAATAAATTAACTTATTAGGGTTCTCGTCCATAACTTCTTAGAGGGTTATACTATTCCACTCTGTAAGGTTCTTACAGTAGTATTCTAGCCCTTTAAAGAACTGTCGTATATAGTTATAGGCTTTAGTAAAAGGTCTTGACTTAAGGTTGCTGTTATAGTAGTGGTCCTAAGTAAGCCCTTTTAGCATGCTAGGGAATACCACTATATAGCCTTTTAGTGGTAAGCTAGATCTCTTACAGATATTATAAAAGATAGTTAGCTTAAAGTTAAAGCTGTTATTAACTCCATTATACTTTTAGTCGTCTATATAGATCTTTGTAATTATAGCTACCTCCTTACTATATCTAGATCCTTACTTAGGTCCTTACTCTACGCTAGGCATAGCTAGTTTAGGTGGTATATATATATATAGCTGCTACGGTTACTATAGCTGCTACAGTTGCTGCTCTCTTAGCCATAGCAGTTAGTTAATAAGAGCGTGGATTTAGTTATAATTGGAGGATTAAGGACCAGAAGGGGTAGTAATTAGAGTAGCTGGCGATATAGCAATCGGAGTAGATCTAGGGGGGGTAGTAGGGGTAGTAGGGGCAGCGACCGGGGTAGCTGGCGGTGCTACAATTAGGGTAGCTGGCGGTGCAGCAACCGGAGTAGCTAGTAGTACAGCGGCTAGAATAGCTGGTGGAGTTAGTAGAGTACCTAGTAGTAGGGCTAGAGGTGTGGCAAGCTTATCTAAGGTCGAATTAAGTCGGTCTTATAAAGTTATTATAATTATTAGCTTTACCTCTATAAGGGCCGCGATAAGCTCCTTATCTATCTATTTATAAAACTCTTCTTTATTAGCGACGTCCGTTAGCACCTTACTAAGGGTGTGCCTCTTATCTTACTTAACAACGTATACTCCTCTCTTAACTAGGTAGTTACGGATTCCTACTTTAGTTTTAGATTATACTTATTTAAAGAGCTCTAGTGTAAAGTCTTTAAAGTCTTCCTAATACACTATCTATAGTAAAAAGTCTGTAAGGTTGTGCCGTGTATATAGGTGCATCTTAGTCTCTATATATTCCGCTAGATTGTTATCTATAGCCGCCTCCAAGTTAATTCCATAGCTATATTTAGCAATTCTTTCCTTCTAGTTAATTTCTATATTATTATATCTTTGTGTATAAGGGTAGTTATTATTTAAAAGTTAAGGTTAAGGTCGAGGTTAAGGTTAAGGTTAAAGTCGGGGGTATAAAGGTAAGGGTGTAAGGGTGTGTGCGTGTCCCCTTGACAAATCTATAGTTTTTAAAGACTAAAGACTAAAGACGATTTTTAGCAAAGATACGGTCCTCTAGGCGATCTTACGCGTTAGTAGTTAAGTTAATACGTGGTCTTAAGCTTTAAGGTCCTTTAGGCAATCTAACGCATTAATAGTTAAGTTAATGCGTGGTCTTAAGCTTTAAGGGGTGACGTAGCTTTCTCTAAGTAAAGATACGATTCTCTAGGCGATTTTACGCGTTAGCAAGCTAATACGTAGTCTTGAGCTTTGAGGGTAATATAGCTTTCTCCTTTAACTAAAATAGGGTAATAGCTCTGCGATTTAACGCGTTAGCAGTTAAGCTAATACGTGGTTTTAAGCTTTGCTATTGCGTATTTCCTAATCTATACGTCTACTAATTAGTGTTAGTATACTCGCTTTATCAATATATATAAATATCACTTATAGTGGTACGTATACGGTGTTGAAGTTAGTAGTTGATTGTTGTATCTAGAAATAGGGGTTTGCTCCAAGGTCAGATTAGCTAGTCTCGCTTTGTGATCTTATAACCATATTACATAACTAACATTCCGATAGTATAAGATTTTTAAGAAAAGATAAGTAAAATTTAAGATTCTTAAAATAAGATAAGAATATTATAAAAGCCTAGTTAAACTAAGGCTAGAGCTAAACTTAAGAAAAAAGTAAGCTTAAAATTAAGAGTTTTATAGAACTAAAACTTTAATATATAAATAAGGACTATTAAGAAAATTAATACTAAGATTAAAAAGTAAGAAGTCTTTAAGGATCTACTTATAAGGTAAAAAATAAAAAAAACTATAAAGGAATTTAGATAGAGAATCCTTATATAGTAAAAATAGAAACTAAACTAGAGATCTAGTATACTAGGTTATACTAGGGATAAAGTACCTATATAAAGAATAACTAATAGGCCTAAGATAGGTATACTAAGAGTAAAATAGCTTACTAAACTAGAAAATAAAGAGAATTTAGGGATCTTTATTAGATTTAAAGAACGATATATAAAGGGCTATTATAATATAGTAATAAGAAGATACTTTCTTATAGATAAGCTATATATACTTTAGTAGCTATACTAAAAGTAGTATAGGTAACAATATAATAATAAGTAAAAAGATTTTTATATATAGTTAAATAAATAAGTTATTTAAGACTACCCTATTATAGCAAAAGCTATAAGTTATATTAAGGGAGCCTTAATTATAATATTAAAGGATCTAAAGAAATAGTTAGAGGACTAAAGAAGTAAAAGGCGAATTTTAGTACCTATAAATAAAGTTATAATATTTAAATTAATATAATAAAGGTTTAAACTTAAGAATAAAAATAAGTTAAGAGTTAACCTAAAGTACTTAGTATACTATACGCTATTATAGATTATATATATAGATAATATATATAATATATATAAGAACCTAAAAGAAAAGAATTAGAAGTACCCTATAAGAATATATTAAGCGCTAGATAAGTAATAGTATAAAAATACTAAGTATATATATAAATAGTATTTAGTAGAAGTTTAGAAGTTAGGGGACTTAATACTTTAACTAAAAAGATTCCTTACGGAAAAATACCTAGATAAATAATAGTAGTAAAAATACCTAAAGAATACGTACCTATAGTATATAGAGGATAAAAAGTAAACTAGGTATTAGCTAAAGGATAAGCTAAGTATAATAGAATTAAGTAACTAATAGTTAGGAAAAGTAGAGGCCTATAAAACTAAAGGGAGCTAATAATAAAGCCTTAAACCCTTAAAGGAATTTAAGGATAATACCTAAATTTATAAATTAATTAGTAAGATTAATAGTTTAAAGTATTAATAGATAGTAGAGTAATACGAAACTATATTTTACTAAAAAAAAAATAGGATTACCTTATAGATAGAAGAAATAACTTTACCTATTAGTTATAATTTTAGGAAATCTAATAACCTATAAAGAAGGGATTATTAACCTTAAAATAGAACCTATTTAGATAACTATTAAAGGGAGATAAATTAAGATATCTTTTAATATTCTACTATTAGGATAGGATAAGGTAGTATTAGAAATGCCTTAGTTATAAAAATATAATCTAAGGATTAATTAGGTTATAGGTTAAGTTAATATTAGAAATACTTAACGTTATAAGATATAATAATAAACTAAGTTAATATAGTACTAAGTTAGAGCGATATATAAAGAAACTAAGTAAGGCTTAAGTTATATACTAAAGAGATACTATAAGTATAGTAAAAAGCTATAAAGCCTAAAAAGTAAGAAGCTAGTAAATTATATGGTATAGGACTATAAAATGGGGTTAAAACTAGAAATAAGTCTAAGGTTCTTTCTAATCTATAAGCTTATTTAAAAAGAGTTAAGAGCACTTAAAGAGTTTATCTAAAAGAACTTATAAAAGGGATATATTAGACTATTATAGTTATTAGTAGGATATCTAGTATTATTTATACTAAAGAAGAATAAAAAACTTAGGCTATATATTAACTATAGATAGTTAAATAGTATTGCTTAAAAGGACAGGTATCTTTTACCCTTAATTAGAAAAATCTAAGATAGGATAGGTAATATATAAATCTTTATAAAAATAGATTTAAGATAGGCGTACTATTAAATTAGAATTAAGGAAGGCAATAAATAAAAAGCAGCCTTTAGATTAAAGGAAGGACTATATAAACTATTAGTTATATAATTTGGATTAATAAATATACTAGTAATATTTTAGAAATAAATTAATAGTATATTAGGAGAACACCTTAATAAGTTTATTATAGTATACCTTAATATTATTATTATCTACTTAATAACTAAGAAAAAATATAGGGAATATATTAACTAGGTTTTAAAGAGACTATAAAAGGAATAGATACTAGTAGTAATTAAAAAATATAAGTTCTTTACTAGAAAGACTAATTTTATTAAATTTATTATTAAACTAGGTTATATTAATATAGACCTAAAGAAAATTAAAGCTATAGTAAGCTAGCGAGAACTAAAAAATATAATATAGTTAAGGTTATTTTTAGGGGTTTGCAACTACTATAAAAGGTTTATAGTATAATAGTTAAAGAATATTAAACTATTTACTAGGCTTACTAAGAAAGAGGAACTATAAGTATAAGAAAATAAATAAATAAAGCTATTTAAGGAACTTAAAGAGTTATTTACCTAAAAGCTAATTCTTAAAATTTATTAACTAGGGTTAGATATAGTTATAAAAACGGATATATTAGACTTTATATTAGGAGTATATTTACTATAGAAGTATAAAAATATATAGTACCTAGTAACGTACTATAGTTAAAAGATAATACTATTAGAGTTAAACTATAACATTTATAATAAGGAGTTATTAAGTATAATTATAGAACTTAAGGAATAAAAAGTATTCTTATCAGGTATAAAAAAACTATTTATAGTTAAGATAGATTATAAGAACTTAATAGGGTTCCTAATAATAAAAGAACTTAATTAAAGATAGGTTAGATAGGTAGAAATACTTATAAAATACTATTTTAAAATTTAGTATACTAAAGAAACTAAAAATATAAAGGTAAACGTACTTAATAGAAAAGCTAAACTATAGAATAATAAGAAACTATTAAAAGTAATATTATATAGAAATAATAACGGATTAATTAGGTATAATTACCCTAAGCTAGTAGTAACTTAAGAGGATAATAAACTAAAAAGAGTCTATAAGATACTAAAAAGCTTTTAGGTATAAAGGATTCTAAAAATATAACTAGAAGATTTATAGATAGATATATACAAAAACTAAAAAGTAAAGTATATCCTAAAAAGTATAGTAGAGCATTTTATAGAAGATTTCTATAAGGAAATAACTTAGGGATATAATAGAGTAATAGGCTTAGTATTAAAATTTTAGAAAGAATATATTATTAATAAAATCTAGGGTTTAGCTAAAAAAAGTAATAAAAGAGTATTTAGATTACTAAAGAAATAAACTAATAAGGTATAAGCTATATAGGGGGCTATAACCTATTAGAATACTAGAGAGATTATAGAAAGTTATATTATAGGACTTTATTATTAAGCTACTAAAGTTAAGAGATTCTATTACTAAATAGGAGTATAATATAATTCTAGTAATAGTAGATAAGTTAACCAAATAGGGCTACTTTATAGCATATATAGAAGAAATCTTAGCAAAAAATATTACTAAAATTTATATTAAGGAAGTGTTTATAAGATATAAAACACTAAGTAAAATTATATTAGATAAAGATTTAAGATTTATAATAGTATTTTAAAAAGTATTCTTAGCAGAATAAGGGGTTTACGTAGTAATATTAATAGTATATTATCCGTAGATGGATAGATAGATAGAAAGATTAAATTAAATATTAGAATAGTATCCAAGATATTATATTAATTACGTATAGAATAATTAGGTATTGTTATTACTAGTTATATAGTTTATATATAATATAACACTATAAGAAGGGATAGGTATATTACTATTTAAGGCAAATTACGGNTATAAGCTAAGAATATTATTATTACTATAATAAGTAAAGAAAATAAGTAGCACAGTTAAAGAAAGAATAAAGATATTAATAAATCTTTATATAGACCTTATTGTCGAAACGTTAGTTATATAACGTAGTCACAAGACCACAAAGCGAGACTAGCCAATCTGACCTTAGAGCAACCCCTTACTTCTAGACAATAATAACTACCAACTTTAACACTGCATACGTACCACTACAAGTAATATTTGTGCACGTTAATAATGCGAGTATACTAACACTAATTAGTAGACGTATAGATTAGGAAATACGTAATAAGCTAGAGCTTAAAAACCGTACTGGAAATAGTATACAGATCGCCTAGCCTTGCCTACTTCATTAAAGGAGAAAGCTATATCACCCTTAAAGCTCGAAACTATGTATTAGCTTAACTACTAATGCGTTAAATCGCCTAGAGAATTATATCTTTACTTAGAGAAGATTACGACCTCCCTTAAGCTTAAGAGAATTTATACTGGCCTTATAGCTAATATAATAGATTACTAAGAGAATAGCAATCTTGCTAAGAATACTTTATAGGCCTAACGGCTATAGAGGATATACACACCCTCACCTTAAACCTCGACCTTAACCTTAACCTTAACCTTAACCCTTAACCTCAACCTTAACCTTAACCTTGAACTACAATATATAATATATACAAAGACACAATAATATAGAAATTAATTGGAAGAAGAGAATTGCCAAGTACGGCTACGGAATTAACTTAGAAATGGCTATAAATAATAATCTAACGGAGTATATAAAGACTAAGATATACCTATATACACAATCTAACCTTATAGACTATTTATTATGGATAGTATTTTAGGAAGACTTTAAGGACTTTATACTAGAGATCTTTAAATAAGTATAATCTAATACTAAAATAGGAATTTGTAAATACCTAGTTAAGAGAGGAGTATATATTATTAAGCAAGATAAGAGATACTTCCTTAGCAAGGTGCTAACGGACGTTGCTAATAAAGAAGAGTTTTACGAATAGATAGACGAAGAAATTAGTCTAGCCCTTATTAATATTAAGCCGATAATTACTGTGGCTCTATAAGACTAACTTAATTTAACCCTAGATAAGCTTGCTATAGTTCCAGCAGCGTTAACACCTTTCTATAGTCCCTTACTAGCTACTCCGCCAATTCTACCAGCTATCCCAACCGCTACACCACCAGTTATCCCGATTGCTGCACCGTCAGCCACTCTAATCGCTACCCCTACTACCCCTACTACCCCTCCCAATCCTTAATCCTCCAACTACGACCAAATCTATACCCTTATTAACCAATTGTTATAGTTAAGAGAGCAGCAACTATAGCAGCCGCAGTAACCGCAGCAGCTATATATATATATACCACCTAAATTGGCCATACCTAGTATAGAGTAAGGACCTAGGCAAGGACCTAGATATAGTAAGGAGGTAGCTATAATTATAAAGATCTATATAGACGACTAAAAGTACAATAGAGTTAGTAATAGCTTTAACTTTAAGTTAACTATCTTCTATCCCTTACGCTGTTGAGGCGCAATAGAAATGCGGCCCGTGCGCGAACATCAAAAAAATCGCGATGTCTCTACTATAGAATCTACATAGCTTCCTACCTTAATTATATCAATAAAATAGGTCGCAAAAGTACTTCTAATGACGCAGATCTTGTGCAGTCTAATTAATATATTGTTCTAAAGAATAGGCGGGCTAAAATCCCACCGCCGGAGCCTTGGCCACTGCTAGATTTTGAAGTTCGTTTTGCCAAGACCCTAGTTAAATGCACGGGTTCTAATTGGCTCGTTAGTTATTGCGCCTATATCAACAGCGTAAGGGATAACATTTATAAGAGATCTAGCTTACTACTAGAAGGCTATATAGTGGCATTCCCTAGCATGCTAAAAGGGCTTACTTAGGACCACTACTATAACAGTGACCTTAAGTTAAGACCTTTTACTAAAGCCTGTAACCATATGCGATAGTTCTTTAAAGGGCTAAAATACTACTATAAGAACCTTACGGAGTGGAATAGTATAACCCTTTAAGGAGTTATAGATGAGAACCCTAATAAGTTAATCTATTAGAACTTCTAACTGCTTATAGATAAACTGTTAAAGTAACGTTATAGATTATATTTAGACTTCCGTATAAACCGCATTTTTATAAATAAATTAGTTACTGCTTGCTAGGGAGTGCTAGTATACCATATCGCTGTCTCTAACCCTTTAGAAGACCTTTCTTAGTTAATTAGTAAGCTGTAATCCTCTATTGTCGCGTGGGAAAAAGAACACCCCTTATAGGCCTTAATAAGACCATCTTACTAAGCCTTTTTTACGGATTAACACTACTATTAGAATAACCAGAGTTGAGACTGAAACACTAATTGCTATAGTAGTAATCGCTTTTATAGAACTAATGGCAGACTAAAGGCCAAGTGCTATATTTATAAGAAGGAGAACTGCTATTTTTAGAAACACATAGAAGAGGAGCGTAGTCGGTCTAGAGATAACTATAGGAGACGCTTTATTAATATTAAGGGCCGTAATAAGGGTAACTTTAATAACTACTTTAAGCAATATATTGCTGCTTGCGAAAGAGATAAAGATAAAGATTTAGACTTTAAAGCCTATATATAAGACGCTAATAACTCTAGGAGCGATGCCGGAGAACCTAACAATAGTTCTGCCTATATTATTACCTTTAGAATACTTACTATAGAGGAAGTAACTTCTATAAGTATAGAGCTAGCTAATAAGGCTTATATACACCTGCTTATAGCTTTAAAACTTACTACGGAGTCTACTATAGAACCCTACATAGAGACTAACTTATTCGCCTATAATACGGCCATAATTATAGCGTTACGATACACCTTAACGGTCTTTATAGGAATTATAATCGATATAGGTACTTCGCACAAGTCTATGGCTAGCTACGGCTAATTCTAAGCCCTATAGGCCGTAGACAAGTCTGTAAGTCTTAATACGTTAACTAAGGGCCAAGTAACTATCCAATTTGGGATTAGAGCCTCTACGTCTATTAGAACTATAGACCTTAACAGCCCTATAGGTAAGATATAATTCTATATTATTAAAGCAGATACTCCTTTCCTACTTTATTTAGTAGATATAAATAGATTTTATATTAAATACGATAACCTAAAGGATGTTATTATCACTCGCACTAAAAAGGTGCTAATAGTTAGACGATTTAGCCACCCGTTTCTCGTATAGAGCTTCTCTTTATAGTCCTATTTAGTTAAGTCTTTTAACGCGAACCCTTACTACTTAACTAATATAGAGCTACGACGTCTATATTATCAATTTAGTTACCCGTTAGTTAATAGACTGTAAAAGCTTCTTAATAAAACTGGCTACGGCTATAATACTAATAGATCTGCTATTAAAGAGCTAACTAGACTCTACTACTATTGCTAGAAGTTTAGCAGATCTCTAAGTAGATTTCGCTTTACCTTATAAGATGACGTTAATTTCAATTATAATATTATCGTTAATATTATGTATATTAGCGGCTCCCCCCTACTATATATAGTTAATAAAGCAACTTAATTTTAAGCTAGTAGATGGCTATGAGATATCAGCGCTAAGTATACTTAGGACGTTCTATAAATGTACTAGATTAACAGCTATTTAGGACTATTAGACTTAATCACCACAGATACTAGGAAGAACTTTATTAGTAAGGAGTTTAAGCACTATGCTGCTACTATAGGAGTAACTATAAAGTTAGTTCTAGTCAAATTACACAACTCTATTAGAATGGTAGAGCGCTACTATAGTCCGCTATAATAAGCCTACTAAATTATTACAACTAAAATCCCTAAAATTAGTAAGGAGATGGCCCTATAAATGGCTTTTAAAGCTATTAATAATACAGCTGGCCCAGAAGGCCTAGTCCCTACACTCCTAGTCTTTAGAGCTTACCCCCAAATGGTTAAATTGGACGCGCTATTACCTTTAGTTACACAGCGAGCTGCGGCTATTAAGAAAGCAATGGTGGAAATTTAGAAGCTATAAGCTAAACAATAGATCGCTAACGCTTTTAATATGCGAAATAGATAACAAACTAACGCTATTTATAGCCTCCTACCTAGTTCGCCTGTCTTAGTCTAGAGAGAAGGCAATACTAGCTAAAGTAGTTATTAGGATAGGCTATATATGCTACTTACTGTTAACGGTAAAACCTATACTATAAAGCTATTAAATAGGCATACGACCTTCCGCTCTATAGTTATAAAACCTTACCTACTAGACCTATAAGACTTAGTTAAACCACGAGAGTCTATTAAACTAGCTAAACCAGTACCTTTACTAGCTAAACCTTAATTGTTACCTAAAGCTAAACTATAGCTACCGCCAAAGCGAGGTAGAGGTCGCCCCTGCAAATACCTATTACTTATAGCCGTCGCAGACACGGCTATTATGGACGCTATAATAGATATAGGTGCTCTTATAGGTGATATTATAAATATGGCTAATATTGCTATCTACTTACAGGACGATAATACTGCAGATATAGCTAATACTACTATTTATTTATAGAACAATAGTAACACCTAGTTTAGCGCTTTACGGCAAAAAGAGGTCATAGGCCTACTTAAGAAAGGCGTCTTTAAGATCATTAAGCTATACGATATACTAAAGGGGGTCAAACTCTTTAATTTATGGTTTGTTAATAAGACTAAGAATAAGGGAACTAACAAAGCCTTTAAGAAATTATAACTTATTATATAGGCCTATAATAATTTAGAGAAAAAGCTAGTCCTTATTTAGTTACTAATAATTTAACGAGTACGCTAGCGGCTAATTCTCTATATTGCTGCTATGCTACTATAGATATAACTTTACCTCTAAGATATCTTATAAGCCTATATCCAGTCTACTATAAACCTAAACCGCGAGTTTTATATATAACTACTACACAAACTAAATAAACAATTGGGAATTAATAAAGACTCTATTCTAAAGGTTATAAAGCCACTTTATAAAGTGCCTAAAGCTAAAAACCACTAGTTTAAGACCTACTATTTATACTACGTTAATTAGCTATAAATAGACCAGTCTATATATAACCCTTACTTACTTTATAGTAATAAACCTTTTAAAATCGTCGGCCTATAGACTAATAATATACTATTTCTTATAGATAATACCTTTGCAGAGGCTAAATAAAGCGAACTATATAAGGCTAAATTTATAGCTAAAAAGCAAGAGTAACTAACCACTAATATACCAATTAAGTTTAATAGAGGACTTATTTAATTAGTATAAGATAGGAATATTACGCTAACGCAAAAGCGCCAGTATAAGAACCTTAGTGTGGTTAATACTATGCTAGTAGATAGCACTAGCTCTAGAGAAGTTACGCGTGGCCTACTTACGCTAAAGGACTAGTATATTGCTTAACGCGCTAAAGGAGCCTATATCGCCTTAGTCTGTTAGCTAAAGGCTTTATTTAACTTATCTATTACTACCTAGGTAATTAATCCTAAGGAGGCAGACATGAAAAAGTTAAATAAGCGCCTAAGCTGGCAGATTTAGAACTTATATAGAGATCTTAAGTTTATTAAATTGGAGGCTAAGACTTTATAGCTCTTAGTCTTTATAAACGCTTCCTTTACTAATAATAAGGACCTCTCTTTATAAATTGGCTATATTATTATACTAGCTAACGCAACTAAAAAGGCCAATATCGTCTATTAAAGCTTAATTAAGTATAAAAGAGTTACTAGAAGCATCCTGGCTTTTAAACTCTACGGAATAGCTTATAGCTTTAATATTGCCGTCACTATTAAGTCTATGGTAGACAAGGTCCTATAGATTAACCTCCCGCTTATACTTTATACCGATTCTAAGTCGCTATATAACTGTTTTATACAACTTAGAACCACATAAGAGAAGCGATTAATAATTAATATAATGTGCCTATAATAAGCTTACGAACGCTAGTAGATTATAGAGGTTAAATAGATTAATGGTAAAGCTAACCCTACGGACGCGATGACTAAGGGGAAGCCTTGTGTCGCTTTATAGCGACTTATTAATACGAACCAAGTTAATATATAGGCTGTAGGTTAGGTGGAGCGTAAGGAATAATATAAGGTGGTTTGCGGGTTATAACGGTACTAGGGCAGCTACCTGCTATATTCTATAGACCCTAAATTTAATTAGCCAATTAGGATTTTCTATCCCCAGGATAAAAAATCGCTATTGGCTCGCTTACCACTAGCGCCTTAGCGGCCCTCGCGATATATTAACCTTCTACCCCTAACAATTCTTCTTTTTCTTTTCCTTAGTGTTATAGGACACCTCCGCAACACCTTATATACGTTTACCTGTTTTTACTAACTTAGCAAGTAGAGACTAACCGTAAAATAGTAATCTAACGGCAATCTAATAGCAATCTAACGGTAATCTACGGCATTCTGCTATATTCTGCCAAGTCTACTAAATCCTACTAAGTTCTGCTAGGACTATAACCTAAATCCTATTCTGCTTTATACACGTATTGGTTAAGCAACTAAGCTAATAATATATACCCTTTCTTTCTATTTTCTTACCTTCTTTCCTTATATAACGTCCTAATTTTATTATATAGTTTATCTTAGTACCTTTATAATACAGCATTCTACAGGCTTCGGTTTAGAGGTATTTGTATAAGCTGTAACACAGGTTATATAATTACGGACCTATAAAAGGAGCGTAGAAGCTATTGCGTATTAATTGGATCTCTAGCTATTATATATATACTATAAATAGTCTAGAAGTAGACTTAACTTTAGAGTGTAGATTAGCCTTCTTTTTAGAGTTGCTTTAGTGTCGGAACGTTAGTTATATAACGTGGTTACGAGACCATAAAGCGAGACTAGCCAATCTGACCTTGGAGCAATCCCTTACTTCTAGACAATAATAACTACCAACTTCAACACCGCATACGTACCACTACAAGTAATATTCGTGCACGTTAATAATGCGAGTATACCAACACTTATAGAATTAGTGAAAAGGGTATAAAAGAGAATAAAAAAGTACTATAACGCTAAGAGATTTAAGGGACTAGATCTTAAGGAGGGAAATAAAGTATAGCTACTATATAAAAATTTTAAGAGTTAATAACTAAGTAAGAAATTAGACTATATTAGGCTAGAACCTTTTAAAATTATATAAAGAATTTTACTAGTTATATTTAAGTTAAACCTACTAGCTAAAATTAAGATCTACTCTATATAGTATATTATAATACTAGAGCTAGTATANNGNAATATTAANCTACTANTTTATAAAGTAGANACGTATANAGNATAANANGAAGATAAATAGTAAGTTTTAAAGATTATTAGTTATAAGGATATTAATAATAAAATATAGTATAAGGTTAAGTAGATAGGCTATAATAAAACTACTTAGAAACTATTATACAATTTAAAAAATACTATAGAAAAGGTATAGAAGTATTAAAAGAGAATAGGTTAGATAATATTAAGAAGGAGCTAAAGATAAAGGGATTAGTTAAGGGTAGTAGATAAGCCGGATTATTTAAGAGATCTACTACTAGTATATTAGTTATTTCCGCCTTATTCTAATTAGAATCTTTTTTAGCCTCTTTAGCCTTAAGCTTAAATAGACCTTACTCTACTAAATATAACTCCTTTAACTATATCTTTTCGTAAACTTTTACTAGACGGCTTAGGCGAGTATAAGTATTTAGTTAAGCTTTTAGAGCCTAAGACGCCTTATTAAAATAATATTAAACTTTAATAAGGGCCTTAGCTAGCTTATTCTTTAGTTTTTTAGCCGCTACTAATATATAAGACCCTAAGATAAATTAGATAAGGAACTAGATAATTATAAAGAATAATAAAACGTATATATTTAGCGTTAAAGACAGATTAAATATTATAGGACGATTATATATTTGCTCGCGTATACTTAGTATATAAAGAAGGTTAGTAACTAAACAGAGCTATAATTATAATATATACTAACTTCTTCTCTGTATAATAAGAATAGGATAGTATAACTTTACTAAGTAAAAGAATAAATATTACTAGCTAATTATAATAATTAAACGTAGAGGATTTAATAGGAGGTATTAAAAATAATAAAGGTTATTAAATTAAAGAAAAGAATGCTATACCTCTAATAGATAACTTAGAGATAGGGAATATCTTTAAGGATAAAAATAAAGAGTGTTACGGACCTTATATCGGCAGTAGTAGCACTACTAAGAAGGGATATAAACGGGTTAGTTAAAATAGTATAGGAGGCACTAGAACCGATTAAGCTATAAAATAAGGGGTAGCTAAGTTACGTAGCCAGTTATATTATAAGTTTAGAATATAGGAACGTAGGAACGTAGGAATATAATGTACTAACGTACTAATATATTAATATACTAAACCTTTACTATAGGGAGGAGTTATATATTTAAGGATATATAGTCTCTATAGATAGTTTCTCTTCTTTATAGTAAATCTTAGAATATAATTAGAGTTAATCTGTTAGGTAACCACTCTACTAGTTATATTTATATTATTAACTATTCTATACCTATATACCTAGCCTATTAATAAGTCTACTATAGTATTTCCTATAAGGCTTTATTATATATTTACTATAACCTTAGGTTATAACGTTAACGGCAACAACTATATTAGGATTAGGTAATAATACTAGTATAGCAAATACTAACTCTTAGCTAGTTACGGTTGGATAATTGTAAGCTATAGTTAATTAATTAATAGACAATAATAGGATACTTAAAGAAAGGATTAATAGGATAGGAGTAGTAAAGATTAAGCTACTATCTATTAAGAGATTCTTAGGTAAGAAGTTAAAACTTAAAGGATTTCTTATATAGATATACTTTAAGGTTATATAAAAGGGAGCAAAGCTAGCAATACCTATAGATTAAATAGCCTATATAGGACTATTCCTATTAGGAAGAGTACTTAAGTAGTTTAAACCTTACCTTATAGAGGTATAAGAAAGCGGTATAGCAACTACTAACTAAAAAGTATAATATATTTACTAGTTAGAACGGGTTTGTAAAACGCCTAATATAAATATTTAAAGACCTAGAAGTAACTACTATAGTAAAAAAAAGCTTTAAAACGTAACGTAATAAACCTTAGTAATTAAGTATATAATATAGTTTTAGATATTAGCTACGTAAGTTAAATAGAATAATAAGGCGCTTATAGTATAATATAAATAAGGACTTAAAGCAAAAGTCTAGGACGTAATTATTTTAATAAAAGATATGGATACTTTTAGGGAATTAATTAATTAAGTAATTAAGATTAATAATAGGATTTACTAAAGAGAGTAGACTAAAAAGGGCTAGGATAGAGTTTTATAGTTATATAAGGCGTAGGGTATATAATAATAAAGTTAAAACCTAAAACTATAGTATAGTGTAGAGCTAATAGACCTAAGTAGTACTAAAAAAAATATAAAATAAAATAAGAAACTATAGAAACCTAAAAAATAAGGATTAAGTAATTAAAGATTTAAGAAGTAGAGGCCGAACTAGGGATCTTAATAGTAGAAGATATTTAGGCGGACTCTATAGTAAGAAAAATGGTTTAAAAAAGGAGCTTATATAAATTATAGAAAATAAGGTTATTTTATTAGAGACTATAGAAGTAATTAGGGTTATTATATGGTAAAAAAATAAGACTAGTAGACGATATATATATATATAAAGGGATAATAATATACTATAAGGAATAAAAGAATGTTTAATTAAGAGTTTTACGTTTTATTATAATAACGCATACTAAATTTATAAGGATGCTAAGTATAGCGTAAGCTACTAGTTATAAGAGCTAAAGTTAATAGAGTTTAAAGAAACTAATAAACTATCTTATAGATTAGATATTAAAAATAATAAGTTTAATATAGGCAAAACCTTTAATAATAATAAGGAAATAAAGGTAGCTTACTAGAAGCGTATAAACCTTAAAGATATTATAATAAAGGTAGAGGATAATTCTATTATAAAATAGGGAATATTAGTAGGGATTAAGACCCCACTAGATATAATATCTATTACTTTATAAAACATAAGAGAAGTAAAATAATAAACCACTTTAGTACTTAATAAAAGTAAAAGGCCACAGGCTTAAGATTCTTAAGAAGAGATAAAAGACGCTTAAAATTCTTAAGAAGAGATAAGATAAGCTTAAAAACCTATAATAGACGATAACTAATAAAGCAGAGCAACGGCTTAGTTTAGTAATATATAAATAAGATAAAAATACTATAGAAGCCTAGTTAGACTAAGGCTAGAGCTAAACTTAAAAAAGAAGTAAGCTTAGGATTAAGAGTTTTATAGGACTAAGACTTTAATATATAAATAAGGACTATTAAGAAAATTAATACTAAGATTAAGAAGTAAAAAGACTTTAAAAATTTACTTATAAGGCGAAAAATAAAAGAAACTATAGAGAAGTTTAGATAAAGAATCCTTATATAGTAAGAATAGAAACTAGACTAGAGATTTAGTATATTAGGTTATACTAAGGATAGAGTACCTATATAAAGAATAACTAATAGGCCTAAGGTAGGCACGCTATGTTACGGAGTAAGTATAAGCGATAATAATATAGAGTAAGGTAGATATTATTAAGCTATATATATAAACTGTATAAGGAAGTCAAGACGTTGCGTAAGAAAAGAAGGTAGGAAAATGGGGAGAAAGGGTATATATTGTGGACTTAGTTACTTAGTCAACACATATATAGAGCAGGATAGGATTTAGGTAGCAGTCCTAGTAGAACTTAGTAGGATTTAGTAGAACTTAGTAGGATTTAGTAGAACTTAGTAGGATTTAGTAGAACTTAGTAGGATTTAGTAGAACTTAGTAGGATTTAGTAGAACTTAGTAGGATTTAGTAGAACTTAGTAGGATTTAGTAGAACTTAGTAGGATTTAGTAGAACTTAGTAGGATTTAGTAGAACTTAGTAAAATATAGCAGAATGCGGCAGATTGCCGTTAGATTGCTATAGATTGCGGCAAATTACGGTCTTATAGTCGGTCTTTAGTTGCTAAGTTAGTAGAAACAGGTAGACGTGTATAAGGTATTATAGGGGTATTCCGTAATAGTACCCCCCCTTTAAACTTAAGCTTCTGCGAGATGGGGCTATAATAGTTCTACGTAAAGTTTATAAAAGTTTTCTGCAGCTTATATAAGTCCTATAGAGTTAACGGGTTCCTATAAGGGCTTAGTAAAGCCTCTCTATTTTGTAAGGTATATATATTAGCGTTTCCGCTTATTATACTTAATGTCGTCAATTCTTTTAACAAAGTACTCGTTCTTGCTATCCACTTTAACTAGTAGGGGAGGGTCTTATATCTATCTAGGTAGGGCGTCTAATACGGGGGCAGTAGGGTAGAGGACTAATATATGGAATACGGGATAGATTTTAACCGTATTAGGGAGCTTTAGTTGGTAGATGTAAGAGGAAACAACCTTCTTAATCTTATAAGGGCTAGCGTTCTTCTAATTAAGTTTTTTAGCAGGTTGTTTTATATTTAGGTTTCTTATATCTAGCCAAATAAAGTTACTAATTTAGTAGGCTAGTACTAGGGTTCGTTTCTTATTCGCTACGGCTTCATAAACAGATTAGGCCTATGTTATTTTATTAGTAAGAAACCGTTATAGTTCCTCCATCTTCTCTATAAATTTATTTGCTTCTATAACTTATAAGGCGTAATAAGTAGGGCGAGGAACATTACTAAAAGGTTTAAAACCCATTTATAGATACTAGCTGTAATTAGCCAGGAATAGGGAGACCTTTATAGTTTCTAAGACGAAATTATTTATAGTAAGCTCGGTAAATATAAGCTAGTTAATCTAGTTATTTTATAAATATAACGTGTATATCTAGATATACTATTCTATTATAGCGTTTACACATTATATTTAACCGTCTGTTTCCGGGTAATATATAGTAAATAGTAGTACTTTAATACGGAGTTAGGTAGTTAGTTCTTTCTAGAATATAGAGATAAACTAGCTACCTTTATCGGAGATAATTGTTTTGGGGAGTCCGTAGAGTTTCTATACGTAATCTAGAAACAGTTAGGCAATAGTAGGCGTTAATATATTAGGGCAGGCGATTAAGTATCTTATCTTAGATAGTTAGTCTATAACTACTATAATATTTATACAGCTCTTACTTATAGGGAGGTTAATAACAAAGTCGATTAAGATATCCTTCTATCTTTAGTCCGGAACAGGCAGTAGCTTTAGGAGGCCATTATACGTCTTATATAAAGCTTTGGCTTATTAGTAGATATAGTAGCTAGAGATATACCTTTATATTATATATTCTTATTAGAGCAGTTTTAGGGTTTTTCCTTAGCCTACGTGGCCGGCTACTAGTAAATTGTGTGCATATTTAAGGAGCTTAAGCTTAAGTTTGTTATAGTTAGGTATAACTAGGCAGTTCTAGTAATATAAGTGGTTTCCGCGAGCTTTATATTTACTTAAAGAAATCTTTTTAGAGTGTCTAATGCTATCTTATATTAGCTTAAGCGTCTTTTAAATAAACTCGTTATTTGGGTATTCGTTAACTATAATCTATTTAATTAATTAATCAGTTATTTTAAGGACGTATACTATAAGATCTTTAGTAGGAAGGTTAAATAGTTTAGGGCGAAGTAGGGTCTAATTTTAATAAGAGCGCGCTTTTTCTAGAGCTGGCGTATCTTATAAGCATTAGGTTAAGGTATTAGGCTTTTAACCTTAAACGCCTAGGCAATATATAATTAAGAATTAGAAACGAGATAGATATTCTAACTAATAGGTCTAATAATAACTTAGCTATTTTATAGTTATAAAGTACTATAGGTTCTTATAGTCGCTTAAAACCTTAATTAGAAATCCAGCGCCTTTTAGTTTAGGTCGCCATTACTTAAAGCATCTAATAATGGCTAATAATTCTTTATTATAGATCTTGTAATTATATTTAGTAGGGCTTAGTTACTTTAAGAAGTATACTACGGGGTATAATACTCCTTTTTTATTATATTAAGACAGAATGCCTTTAGTAATATAATTAGATAAGTTAGCTTCTATAATACTTATTTGTTCTAGGTTAAAGTGTTAAAGTATAAGTATAGTAGTAAATATAACCTTTAGGTAAGTAAAGGCCTTCTTATATTCCTTATTAAAGATAAAGGCTTTATCCTTTTAGGTTAGAGCTATAAGGGGTAAAACTAGGGCGGAGAAGTTATCGATAAACCGTTAATAAAAATTAGCAAATCCTATAAAGGCTTTTATATCCTTAACGTTCTTAGGCTCTTACTAGTTTATAATTACTTTAACTTTCTTTGGGTCTATTTATATACTATTTATATAAATAAGGAGTCTAAGGTATAGGACTTCCGTTTTATAAAATTTGTATTTATCTATATCTAATTATAGACTAGCTCCGTACAGGGCTTATAAAATAAAGTTAACATATTTCTAATATTTAGTTAGGTTATTACTATATATTAAAATATTGTTAATATAAATAGTATAGAAGATATCCAGGTAAGGATATAGGGTGTTATTTACATAATATTAAAACAAGCTTAAAGCATTTATGAGGCCGAATAGCGTTACTAAGTATTTAAATAATATATACTAAGTACGAAATATAGTAAGCTATTTATCTCCTTTTACTATACGGAGGCGGTTAAATACAGAGATAATATTAAGCTTTGTATAGTAGCGAGCCTTACTTAGTTAGTTTAGTATCTCCTATATTAATAGGATTGGATATTAGTTCTTAACAGTAACGGCGTTAAAAGCTTAGTAGTTTATATAGAAGTATAGACCGCCGCCGGGTTTCTTAATAAAGATTACTAGTACGGCTATAGGCGATAAGTTTACTTTAATAAATCCTTTACTTAGGTTCTTATCTAAATACTTTTATAGCACTTAGAGTTCGTTTTAGGATATCCTATATAGGGGTCTAAATCTAGGCTGTTTTCCTTCTTTAAGTACAATCTTATAGTTGTATAATTGGTATTCCGGTAGCTTATCAGCTTCCTTTTATAAAAATACCTCTAAGCGGTTATAGTACTCTACTAGTACCTTTATAGTAGGGTTAGTGTGCTTCTTTAGTACTAAGGCCTTCTTAATATCAGCTATAGTAATAGCGAAGATTATATATTCGGGTTTCTTAGTAAGTCGCGCTAGCGGGGTAGCTCTAATTATGCGGATATTTAGGGTGCCAAGCTCGCTTGGATTATCTATAGTTTTTTATTTAGGTTTAGGTTTAGTATCGGGTATAGAGTTAGTATTAGATTTAGGTTTAGGTTCTTTAAGAATCCTTTTTATAGTAGAATACCAGTCCTTCTGGTATTTTTATATATTAAGCTTAAGCTTTTACTTAGCTTAGGGCGGTATAGTGCTTAGTAATAACTTATAGAATTTAGTAGAGTTTTTAAATCCTTAGTAGATATTGGTAAAATTCTTATATTAGTAGAATTTAGTGGAATTCCTAGGTTAGTAGAATCTGGTAGATTCCTCGGGTATAGAGTAGACAGTTATAGAAATTTTAGACTGGTAGATCTTGGTAAATTTTTTAGATTTTAGTTTTAGGTTTAAGTAGTAAGTTATAAGGCACTTCTACTTATAATAGGAGGCGGTAAATAAAAGCTTAAGGTTATCCTAATTAATAGTTATCTTATATAGCTTTATCTAGGGTTATCTAAGGATTACTAAGTAACCTAGGGTGGTAACGAAAAGTTTAATTAATTCTTTATAGTTTAGGTATCGGAGTCTTAGAAATACTATATAGGTAATATAGCCTAAGATGGTGCGTTTACTATTAAATCTAAATACATTAATATGCCGGTTAAGGGGGGTTAGGGTAAAACTATTATCTTACGTAAAGATCTTATTAATAAATCCTATGCCGCTAGCTCCTATATTGATTAGGATTTAAATATTAGCCTATTAACTATTCTACTAAAAACGGTAGTTAATAGTTATATTATGGTCCTAAGAGTCGGAGTTTATAATATTAAATGTATTTAATAAGATCCTATAGCAGAGCCGTTTTAGAAAGTAACTTAGCTCCAGGATTTTCCTTTTAAAGGCGACTAGGGTAAAGTTCTTATAGGACGTTAGTTAGAGCTTTATACTTATAAACGGTGCTTACTAATTATTAAGCTAGAGCTAGATAAAAATCGGGGATGGTAGCTAGAGGATTAGGGCGGTAAGCTACTAGTGTTAACTATTTATAGATCTTTTAAAAAAGGGCCGGAGCAGTAGTTAAAGAGGTAGGAGTTACTTCTATATTTAAAGCAAAGGCCTAGCTTAATGCGTCGTTCTTATTTAAAGGACCCTAGTAGGGCATATCCTAGGGTTCTAGTATTAATATCTATAGCGTTAGGGTGCTTAGGCTAAGATAACTTAGTAGACGTTTACAGGGCTATTATATTATATTAAGGAGCGTGTTTTGGTATTAGGTGTAGTATATTATTATACTGTTTATTAATAATATTTACGTAGGCATTAAGGGCTTCTAATAAGTCTACGCCTATTAGGGAGGTTTTTAGTTTAAAGCTTAAAGATTTAATAAGGCTATTAATTAGTGCGGAGTTGTTCCAGCCTATTTCCCTTGCATAATAGTTAAATTTGGAGAAGTATACTAGGAAACTTTTCGTTCCTTAAGCTATATAGTTTATCTTTCTCTAAACAGTAGCTTAGCGGTTTAGGTTACCGTATAAGGCTTTAAGAAGTACAACTAGGCTTTATACTAAGTTTGGCTAAAGAGGTTTAATAAGGTTAGCTACCTCTCTTCCTAGTTAACTTAAGGCGTAATAGAGTCGGTTAGCTTTAGTTAGGTAACAGTTAGCGTTACTAGTTAACTTATTTTTAAGCTGGCTTAGGAATAATTAGTGTTCTTATTATTTATTAGTAAATACCGGGGGATCTAGTAGTTGTTTAAATCGTTTTAATATAGTAGTTGGTTTAGGGTGGATAACTACTATAGGTTTAGGACTCTCATTCTACGTATTTATCTCTAAAAATAGCGTTCGGTCTTAGGGCCCTAGCGTAGGCATCTTAAGGGTGCGGACTTCTTCTTAGAGGTCCTTAATTAATTATTAGTGTCGTGGTTCTTATTCAGCTTATTATTAATTTAAAGTGGCTTAGTTTTATATCAGGGCGTCTATAAAAGACTTCTATATCTCTGCTAATTATTCTTAGAGTGTAAATATAATACCGGCGGCCGTTATAGGAGCTTTAAGTTCGTTCTGTATATTAATAGTAATATAGGTAGTTAACGTAACGTAGTGTTACGGAGTAAGTATAAGCGATAATAATATATAGCAAGGTAGATATTATTAAGCTATGTACATAAACTATATAAGGAAGTTAAGATATTATATAAGGAAAGAAGGTAGAAAAATGGGGAGAAAGGGTATATATTATGGACTTAGTTGCTTAGTTAATATATATACGGAGCAGGATAGGATTTAAGTAGCGGTCCTAGCAGAACTTGGTGGGATTTAGTAGAACTTAGTAGAATATGGCAGAATGCGGCAGATTGCCATTAAATTGCCATAGATTGCGGCAAATTGCGGTCTCGTAGTCGGTCTTTAGTTACTAAGTTGGTGGAAATAGGTGGACGTATATAAGGTGTCACGGGGGTGTTCCGTAACACGCTAAGAGTAAAGTAGCTTACTAAACTAGAATAAGAAGAGGATCTAGGGATCCTTACTAGGTTTAAAAAACGATATATAAAGGGCTATTATAATATAGTAATAAAAAGATACTTCCTTATAGATAAGCTATATATACTCTAGCAGCTATACTAAAAGTAGTATAGGCAACAATATAATAATAAGTAAGAAGATTTCTATATATAGTTAGATAAATAAGTTATCTAGGACTACCCTATTATAGAAAAGGCTATAAGTTATATTAAAGGAGCCTTAATTATAATATTAAAGGATCTAAAGGAACAGTTAGAAAACTAAAAAAGTAAAAGGTAAATCTTAGTACCTATAAATAAAGTTGTAATATTTAGATTAATATAATAAAGGTTTAAACTTAAAAATAAAGATAAGTTAAGAGTTAACCTAAACATCAGCATTTTGTTGGGGTGCCAAGATCCTGGAGGCCTCCTGACAGGATTTTGATTGTCCTGGAGGTCCTGGAGGTCCTGACAGGCTCCTGACAGGCTCCTGGCAGGCTCCTGGCAGGCTCCTGGCAGGATTTTGATTTTCCTGATCGTCCTGATTGTCCTGACAGGCTCCTGGCAGGATCTTTGATTTTCCTAATCGTTCCTGTCAGGGTCCTGTCAGGGTCCTGACAGGAAACTAGTATTTCCTGATCGTCCTGTCAGGTTCCTGGCAGGATACCCCTAAGCGACACCCCTCCCCCCCCCCCCCTAAAGCGACACCTATGCACACAACCCCCTACCTTAGGTGCGCGCGCGCGACACATAGTGCTATCGGGCGCGACGCACAGTGCTATCGGGTCCCCGCTATATTCCCGATAGCCTACACGTGCCTCTGCCAAGTTACCTTTGTAGCCACCTTATTTCTTACCCTTCCTTACATCCTCCCTACCTTAGGAGGCACTAGAACAGCAGCCAGCAGAGGACCGTCGCTAGAACCAGACAACTATCGCTAGAACCAGACGACCGTCGCCAGAACCAGACGACCGTTGCCAGAACCAGATTACCGTCCTAGAGCCAGACAACCGATACTAGAACTAGACGACGACCACTCGAACAACCAGCCAGCGAATACCACGAACAATTCAATTGATCGACCGATCGAATCAAACCAGAGCTTCGATATTGGCCCATCACCGAATCGAATCAAGGCCTCCTAGGGAGGCACCCTAGACGACCACCGTTCGAATGTATAGCTAGCGAACGGCCATAGAGAACGATCTGAATCAATTAGAGCCTTCAATCGGGCCGAACCCTCCCCCGAATTGAATTAGATACTGACATAGGCAGGCAGGAGGCAGGTAGGAGAGGACCGTCGCCAGAACCAGAGACCGTCGCCAGAACCAGACGACCGTCGCCAGAGCCAGATGACCGTCGCCAGAGCTAGACGGCCGTCGTCGGAGCTAGACGACCGTCGCCAGAGCCAGACGATAATCGTTCGAACGACCAGCCAGCGAACACCACAATAGATTCAATCGATCGATCGAATCGAACTAGAGCCTCAATATCAGCCCGTTACCGAATCAAATCGAATCAAGGCCCCCTAAGGAGGCACCCCAGACGACCACCGTTCAAACGTACAGCCAGCGAACGCCCATAGAGAACGATTCGAATCAATACAATCAATCGCAACCGAACCAATATGATCAGTCGAATCAAGCAGAACCTTCGATCGGGCCGACCTCTCCCCCGAATTACAGATACAGACAGATAGGCACAGACAGGTAGGCACGAACAGGTAGGACGGTAAGACAGGTAGGACAGGCAGGACAGGCAGGACAGGCAGGACAGGCAGGACAGGCAGACAGGCAGGCACTAAACCTAGTTAGGAAATCAGCACACGGCCGGCGGATCATCGGGAACACCGCCAATCGACGATTTGGGGCCTCCGCGAGAGGCTCCTCAGTCAATCGCCCGACGCCCGAGCGATCGTAGAGCTCCTATGACAGACGCAGGCGGTAGGCAGGAAAGATTGATTTGGATTATTTAGATTATATAATTAAATTAATTATATATTTTTTGACTAGCTGTAAATACTAGAGTGTTAATATACCNTATTTTTAAATCTAGAATTTTTATTNTTGTCCTGATGGTCCTGATGGTCCTGATGGTCCTGGAGGTCCTGGAGGTCCTGGAGGTCCTGGAGGTCCTGGAGGTCCTGGTAGTCCTAGTGGTCCGGGCGACCTCCTGACAGGTTCCTGACAGGATGCCGAGTGTGAGTGTCTCCTGGAGCTCCTGANAGCCCTGACAGGAGCTGTCAGGAGCTGTCAGGAGGCACAAACATTTTGCTGATGAAGCACCTAGCACACTATATACTATTATGGATTATATATATAGACGATATATACAATATGCATAAAAACCTAAAAAAAAAGAATTAGAAGTACCCTATAAGGATATATTAGGCGCTAGATAAGCAATAATATAAAAATACTAAGTATATGCACATATAGTATCTAGTAGAAGTTTAGAAGTTAGGGGACTTAATACTTTAACTAGGAAGATTCCTTATAGAAGAATGCTTAGATAAATAATAGTAGTAGAAATACCTAAAGAATACGTATTTATAGGATATAGAGGATAAAAAGTAAACTAGGTATTAGCTAAAGAATAAGTTAAGTATAACTAGATTAAGCAGCTAATAGTTAGGAAAAGTAGAGGTTTATAAAACTAAAGGGAGCTAGTAATAGAGCCTTAAACCCTTAAAGAAATTTAAGGATAATACCTAAATTTATAAATTAATTAGTAAAATTAATAGTTTAAAGTATTAATAGATAGTAAAGTAACGCGGAACTATATTTTACTAATAGTAATAAAAAAAATAGGATTATCTTATAGATAGAAGGAACAATATTACTTATTAGTTATAATTTTAGGAGATCTAATAACCTATAAAAAAGGGATTATTAACCGTAAAATAGGACCTATTTAGATAACTATTAAAGGGAGATAAATTAAAATATTTTTTAATATCCTACCATTAGGACGGGATAAGGCAGTGTTAAAAATGCCTTAGTTATAGAAATATAATCTAAAAATTAATTGAGTTATAGGTTAAGTCGATATTAAAAATACTTAATGCTATAAAATATAATAATAAACTAAGTTAGTATAGTACTAAGTTGGAGCGATATATAAGGAGACTAAGTAAGGCTTAAGTTATATACTAAAGAAATACTATAAGTATGGCAAGAAGCTATAGAGCCTAAAAAGTAAAAAGCTAGTAAATTATATAGTATAGGACTATAAAATAGAGTTAGAACTAGAAATAAGTTTAAGATTCTTTCTAACCTATAAGCTTACTTAAGAGGAGTTAAAAGTACTTAAAGAGTTTATCTAGGAAAACTTATAAAAGGAATATATTAAACTATTATAGTTATTAGTAGGATATCTAGTACTATTTGTACAAAAGAAGAATAGAAAACTTAGGCTATATATTAACTATAAATAGTTAAATAGTATTACTTAGAAGGATAGGTATCCTTTACCCTTAATTAGTAAAATCTAAGATAGGATAAGTAATGCGTAAATCTTTATAAAGATAGATCTAAGATAGGCGTACTATTAGATTAAAATTAAGGAAGGCAATAAATAAAAGGCAGCCTTTAGGTTAAAGGAAGGACTATATAAGCTATTAATAATGCAATTTAGATTAATAAATATATTAGCAATATTTTAGAAATAAATTAATAGCGTATTAGAAGAACACCTTAATAAGTTTATTATAGTATACCTTAACAATATTATTATCTACTTAATAACTAAGGAAGAATATAGGGAATATATTAAATAGGTTTTAAAGAGACTATAAAAAGAACAGATACTAGTAGTAATTAAAAAATATAAGTTCTTTACTAGGAAGACTAATTTTATTAAATTTATTATTAAACTAGGTTATATTAATATAGACCTAAAGAAAATAAAAGCTATAGTAAGTTAGTAAGAACTAGAAAACGTAACGCAGTTAAGGTTATTTCTAGGGGTTTATAACTACTGTAAAAGGTTTATAGTATAGTAGTTAAAGAATATTAAACCGTTTACTAGGCTTATAAAGAAAGAGGAACTATAGGTATAGGGAGATAAATAAAGGAAGTTATTTAAGGAACTTAAAGAGTTGTTTACCTAGGAGCTAATTCTTAAAATTTATTAACTAGGACTAAATATAGTTATAGAAATAGATATATTAGACTTTATACTAGGAGCATATTTGCTATAAAAGTAAGAGAACATATAGTACTTAGTAGCGTACTATAGTTAGAAAATAACACCACTAGAATTAAACTATAATATCTATAATAAAAAGTTATTAAGTATAGTTATAGTACTAAAAAAATAGAGAGCATTCTTATAAGGCGTAGAAAAACTATTTATAGTTAAGACGGATTATAAGAACCTAATAGGGTTCCTAATAATAAAAGAACTTAATTAAAGATAGGTTAAATAGGTAGAAATACTTATAGAATACTATTTTAGGATTTAGTATACTAAAGGAACTAAGAATATAAGGGTGGACGCGCTTAGTAGAAAGACTAAACTATAGAATAATAGGAAACTATTAGGAGTAATACTACGCAGAGATAATAACAGATTAATTAGATATAATTACCCTAAGCTAATAGTAACCTAAGAGGATAAAAAACTAGAAAGAGTCTATAAGATACTAAAAAGCTTTTAGGTATAAAGAATTCTAAAAGTATAGCTAAAAGACCTATAGATAGATATATATAAAAACTAAGAAGTAAAGTATATCCTAAAGAGCATAGCAGAGCATTTTATAGAAGACTTTTATAAGGGAATAACTTAAGGGCATAACAGAGTAATAGGCTTAGTGTTAAAACTTTAAGAAGAATATATTATTAATGGAATTTAGGGTATAGCTAGAAAAGTAATAAAGAAATATTTAGATTGCTAGAGAAATAAACTAATAAGGTATAAGCTATATAGAGGGCTATAACCTATTAAAATACTAGAGAGACTATAGGAGGTTATATTATAGGACTTTATTATTAAGCTACTAAAGTTAAAAGATCCTATTACTAGATAAGAGTATAATATAATCTTAGTAATAGTAGATAAGTTAACTAAGTAGGGCTACTTTATAGCATATATAAAAGAAATCTTAATAGAAGATATTACTAGAATCTATATTAAGAAAGTATTTATAAGGTATAGAGTACTAAGTAAAATTATATTAAATAAAGATCTAAGATTTATAGCAGTATTTTAGGAGGTATTCTTAGCGGAATAAGAAGTTAGAGTAATAACTTCTAATATATATTATATATAGACGGACGGATAAATAGAAAGATTAAATTAGACACTAGAATAGTATTTAAGATATTATATTAACTACGTATAGAATAATTGGGTGTTATTATTACTAGTTATATAGTTTATATATAATATAATATTATAGAAAGGGATAGGTATATTACTATTTAAGGCAAATTATAGATATAAGCTAAGAATATTATTATTACTATAATAAGTAAAGAAAATAGGTAGTATAGCTAAAGAAAAAATAAAGATATTAATAAATCTTTATATAGACTTTATAGAATTAGTAAAAAAGGTATAAGAGAGAATAAAAAGGTACTATAACGCTAAGAGATCTAAGGGACTAGATCTTAAGGAGGGGGACAAAGTATAGCTACTATATAAAATTTTTAAAAGTTAATAACTAAGTAAGAAATTAAACTACGTTAGGCTAGGACCTTTTAAAATTATATAAAGGATTTTACTAGTTATATTTAAGTTAAACCTACTAGCCAAAATTAAGATCTACCCTATATAGTATATTATAATACTAGAGCTAGTATATAGGAATATTAAGCTACTAATTTATAAAGTAGACATATATAGAGGATAAGAGGAGGATAAATAATAAGTTTTAAAGATTATTAGTTATAAGAATATTAACAATAAAATATAGTATAAGGTAAAGTAGATAGGCTATAATAAGACTACCTAGGAACTACTATAGAATTTTAAAAAAAATACTATAGAAAAGGTATAAGAGTATTAAAAAAATAGGTTAGGTAATATTAAGAAGGAGCTAAAGATAAAGGGATTAGTTAAAGGTAATAAATAAGCTAAATTATCTAAGAGATCTACTACTAGCGTATAAGTTATTTTCGCCTCTTTTTAATTAGAATCCTTTTTAGCCTCCTTAACCTTAAGCTTAAATAGACCTTACTCTACTAAACGTAACTCCTTTAAGCGTACCTTTTTATAAACCTTTACTAGACGGCTTAGATAAGTATAAATATCTAGTTAAGCTTTTAAACCTAAGACGCCTTATTAAAATAATATTAAACTTTAATAAGGGCCTTAGCTAGCTTACTCTTTAATATTTTAGCTACTACTAATATATAAGACCCTAAGACAAATTAGATAAGAAACTAAATAGTTATAAAGAATAAAACGTATATATTTAGTATTAGAGACGGATTAAATATTATAAAACAACTATATATTTGCTGGCGTATACTTAGTATATAAAGAAGGTTAGCAGCTAAACAGAGCTATAATTATAATATATATTAACTTTTTCTCTATATAATAAGAATAGGACGGTATAACTTTACTAAGTAAAAGAATAAATGTTACTAGCTAATTATAATAATTAGATATAAAGGATCTAATAGGAGGTATTAGAAATAATAAAGGTTATTAAATTAAGAATAGGAATGCTATATCTTTAATAAACAACTTAAAGATAGGAGATATCTTTAAGGACGAAGATAAAGAGGAGGGGGATAGTATTACGGACCTTATATTAGCCGTAGTAGTACTACTAAAAAGGGATATAAATAGGTTAGTTAAGATAGTATAGGAGGCACTAAAACTAATTAAGCTATAAAATAAGGGGTAGTCAAGTTATATAGTTAGTTACGTTATAAGTTCGGAATATAAAAACGTAGGAACGTGGGAACGTAATATACTAATATACTAACGTACTAACGTACTAAACCTTTACTATAGGGAGGAGTTATATATTTAAGGACACACGGTCTCTATAGATAGTTTCTCTTCTTTATAGTAAATCTTAGAATATAATTAGAGTTAATCTATTAGGGAACCACTCCACTAGTTATATTTACGTTGTTAACTATTCTATACCTATATACCTAGCCCATTAATAAGTCTACCATAGTATTTCCTACAAGGCTTCATTATAAAGAGGAGGAGGATAGTATTGCGGATCTTATATTAGTAGTAGTATTACTATTAAAAAGGGATATAAATAAGTTAATTAAGATAGTACAGGAGGCGCTAGAACTAATTAAGCTATAAAATAAGGGGTAGCTAAGTTATATGGCTAGTTATATTATAAGTTTAGAATATAGGAACGTAGGAATATAGGAACGCGATATACTAACGTACTAACGTACTAACGTACTAAACCTTTTACTATGGGGAGGAGTTATATATTTAAGGATATACGGTCTCTATAGATGGTTCTTCTTCTCTTTATAGTAAATCTTAGAATATAATTGGAGTTAATCTGTTAGGCAACTACTCTACTAGTTATATTTACGTTATTAACTATTCTATACCTATATACCCAGCCTATTAATAAGTCTACCGTAGTATTTCCTATAAGGCTTCGTTACACATCTAGTTAATTCTAGTTTAATTATTATATACTTCTTAACGGAGCTAGTAGTAGTATATGTCTATATATTAGAGCTTTGTAGATAGCTCTAGTCCATCTTTTATAAGTAGTTAAATTGTCTATAGATTATTATAGTAAATCGTTTGCTTCTTATTTAAAGATAATTTAATTTCCTTAAGGAAGCGAGTTTACTAAATTAACTCTATTCCTGTATGGGATAGAGCCGTAAGCTCTACCTCTATACTTAACTTTATTACTAATATTTACTTAATAGAGCGCTAGTTAATTACCCCCCTAAATAAAGTAAATAAATATCCTTCCTGTTATGGGACACCCCCGTAACACCTTGTACACATCTACCTGTTTCTACCGACTTAGCAATTAAAGACTAACTATAAAATGGCAATCTAATAGCAATCTAATAGCAATCTAACGGCAATCTACGGTATTCTGCTATATTCTGCTAAGTTCCACTAAATTTTACTAAGTTCTACTAGGACTATAACCTAAACCCTATTCTGCCCTATATATATATTAACTAAGTAACTAAGTTAATAATATATACCCTTTCTTCCCGTTTTCTTACCTTCTTTTTTTTTACATAATGTCTTAACCTCCTTATACAGTTTATATATATAGCTTAATAATATCTACC
Source organism: Cenococcum geophilum 1.58 (assembly GCF_001692895.1). Taxonomy (NCBI): domain Eukaryota; kingdom Fungi; phylum Ascomycota; class Dothideomycetes; order Gloniales; family Gloniaceae; genus Cenococcum; species Cenococcum geophilum. The sequence goes on from NW_027137597.1 coordinate 764,487, forward strand.
TTACTATATATTATTGTCGCTTATACTTACTCCGTAATACTATATTGCGTTAACTACCTATATTATTATTAATATACAGAACGAACCTAAAGCCCCTATAATGGCCGCCGGTATTATATCCACACTCTAAAAACAATTAGTAGGGATACAGAAGTCTTTTATAGACGCCCTTAAACAGAACTAAGCTACTTTAAATTAATAATAAGCTAACTAGTAATGCTAACCGTTACCTAACTAAAGCTAATTAACTCTGTTACGCCCTAAGTTAACTAGGAGGAGATATAGCAGACCTTATTAAACCTCTTTAGCCAAACTTAGTGCAAAGCCTAGTTATACTTCTTAAAGCTATATATAGTAACCTAAACCGCTAAGCTACTACTTAAAGAAAGATAAACTATATAACTTAAGGAACGAAAAGTTTTCTAATATACTTCTCTAAATTTAACCGTTATATAAAGGAAATAGGCTGGAACAACTCCGCACTAATTAATAGCCTTATTAAATCTCTAAGTCCTGAACTAAAAACCTCCTTAATAGGCGTAGACCTACTAGGAGCCCTTAATGCCTACGTAAACGTTATTAATAAATGGTATAATGATATACTACGCCTAATACTAAAGCCCGCTCCTTAATACAATATAACAACCCTATAAACGTCTACTAAGTTATCGTCTCAGCCTAAGCACCCTAACGCTATAGATATTAACACTAGGACCCTAGGGTATGCCCTACTAGGGTCCTTTAAATGAGAATAACGCATTAAGCTAGGCCTTTGCTTTAAATATAGAAGTAGCTCCTACCTCTCTAACTACTACTCTATTCCTATACCTAAACACGATTTATAAACAACTAATACTAGTAGCCGTTTACCGTATTAATCTTCTGGTTACTATCCCTAATCTCTACCTAGTTTTAGCCCTATATCTAGTAAGCACCATTTATAAGGATAAAGCTATAACTAACGTTCTATAAGAACCCCACCCTAATTATCTCTAAAAGGAAGGTTCTAGAGCTAAGTCGCTCTCTAGGACAGCTCTACTATAGGATCTTGTTAAACGTATTTAACGTTACAAACTCTACCTCTTAGGACTATAGTATAACTATTAACTACTGTCTTTAGCAGAATAGTTAATAGGCTAACGCTTAAATCCTAATTAATATAGGAGCTAGCGGTATATGATTTATTAACAAGATCTTTGCGTAAGATAATAATTTTACCCTAACCTCCCTTAACCGGCATATTAATGTATTTAGATTTAATAGTAAACGCACCATCTTAGGTTATATTACCTACGTAGTATTTCTAAGACTCCGATACCTAAACCACGAAGAATTAATTAAACTTTTTATTACCACCCTGGGTCACTTAGTAATCCTTAAATAACCCTAGATAAAGCTATATAAGGTAACTATTAATTAGGACAACCCTAAGCTTCTATTTACCGCCTCCTGTTATAAGTAGAAGTGCCTTATAACTTACTACTTAGACCTAAAATTAAAACCTAAAAAATCTACTAGGATCCACTAGTCTAAAATTTCTATAACTATCTACCCTATACCTAAGAAATCCACCAGATTCCACTAACCTAGGAATTCTACTAAATTCCACTAATATAAGATCTCCACTAATATCCACTCTACGCCTAAGGAATCCACTAGATTCCACTAGTATAAGAATTCCACTAAATTCCACTAATATAGGAATTCCACTAACACCCACTAAGGATCTAAAAACTCCACTAAATTCTATAAGTTATTACTAAGTACTATACCACCCTAAGTTAAGCAGAAGCTTAAGCTTAATACACGAAAATACTAGAAGGACTAGTATTTTACTATAAAAAGGATCCCTAAAGAACCCAAATCTAAATCTAATACTAACTCCGTACCTAATACTAAACCTAAACCTAAATAAGAAACTATAGACAATCTAAGCAAGCTCGGCACCCTAGATATCTATATAATTAGAGCTACCCTACTAGCGCAACTTGCTAAGAAACCTAAATATATAATCTTCGTTATCACTATAGCTAATATTAAAAAGGCCTTAGTACTAAAAAAGTACACTAACCCTGCTATAAAGGTACTAGTAGAGTACTATAACCGCCTAAAGGTATTCTTATAAAAGGAAGCTAATAAGCTACCAGAATACCAATTGTATAACTATAAAATTGCACTTAAAGAAGAAAAGCAGCTTAGATTTCGACCCTTATATAGGATATCCTAAAATAAACTTTAAGTACTATAAAAGTATTTAGATAAGAACCTAATTAAAGGATTTATTAGAGCAAGTTTATCGCCTATAGCCGCACTGGTAATCTTTATTAAGAAACCCGGTGGCGGTTTACGCTTCTATATAAACTACTAAGCTCTTAATACTATTACCGTTAAGAACTAATATCCGATCCCGTTAATATAGGAGACACTAAACTAATTAAATAAGGCTCGCTATTATACAAAGCTTAATATTATCTCTGCGTTTAACCGCCTCCGTATAGTAAAAGGAGATAAATAGCTTACTATATTCCGTACTCGGTATAGATTATTTAAATACTTAGTAATACTATTTGGCCTTATAAATGCTCTAAGCTTATTTTAATATTATATAAATAATACCCTACACCCCTACCTGGACATCTTCTATACTGCTTATATTAACGACATCTTAATATATAGTAATAACCTAACCAAATATTAGAAATACGTTAATTTTATTTTATAAGCCCTATATAGAGCTAGTCTATAATTAGATATAGATAAATGTAAGTTTTATAAAACAGAAGTCCTATACCTTAGACTCCTTATTTCTATAAATAATATATAAATGGACCTAAAGAAGGTTAAAGTAATTATAAACTAGTAAGAACCTAAGAGCGTTAAGGACGTAAGAGCCTTTATAGGATTTACTAACTTTTACTAACGGTTTATTAATAACTTCTCCGCCCTAGTTTTACCCCTTATAGCTCTAACCTAAAAAGATAAAGCTTTTATCTTTGGTAAGGAATATAAGAAGGCCTTTACTTATTTAAAGGTTATATTTACTACTATACCTATACTCTAATACTTTAACCTAGAACGAATAAGTGTTGTAAAAGCTAACTTATCTAATTACATTACTAAAGGTATTCTGTCTCAATATAATAAAGAAGGAGTATTATGCCCTATAGTATACTTCTTAAAGTAACTAAGCCCTGCTAAATATAATTATAAGATCTATAATAAAGAATTGCTAGCTATTATTAGATACTTTAAGCAATAGTAACCTAAACTAGAAGGCGCCGGATTTCCAATTAAGGTCCTTAGCGACTATAAGAACCTATAGTACTTTACAACCACGAAATAACTAAGTTATTATTAGGCCTACTGGTTAGAATATTTATCTCGTTTCCGATTCTTAATTATGTACTACCTAGGCGTTTAAGGTTAGAAGCCTAATACTCTAACCTAATGCTTATAAGATACGCCAGCCCTAAAAGAAGCGCGTTTTTACCGAAATTAAACCCTACTTTACCCTAAACTATTTAACCCTCCTACTAAAGATCTTATAGTATATGTCCTTAAAATAACTAATTAATTAAATTATATTTAATAAATACCTAAATAACAAGTTTATCTAAGAGATGCTTAAGCTAATATAAAATAGCATCAGACGCTCTAAAAAGATTTCTCTAAGTAAATGCAAAGCCTGCGGAAACCGCTTATATTACTAGAACTGCCTAGTTATACCTAACTATAACGAACTTAAGCTTAAGCTCCTTAAACATATATATAATCTACTAATAGCCGGCCACCTAGGCTAAGGAAAAACCCTAGAATTGCTTTAACGAGAATACTATTAGCTAAATATATATAATATAATACAAAGGTATATCTCTAGCTGCTATATTTACCGACGAGCTAAAGCTTCGTATAAGACGTATAACGGCCTTCTAAAGCCACTACCTGTTCCAGACCGAAGATAGAAGGATATTTTAATTAACTTTATTATTAACCTTCCCGTAAATAAGGGCTATATAAATATTATAGTAGTTATAAACCGACTATCTAAGATAAGACACTTAATCGCCTATCCTAATATATTAACACCTACTATCGCCTAACTGTTCCTGGATTATATATAGAAACTCTATAGATATTCTAAAACGATTATCTCCAATAAAGGCAGCTAGTTTATCTTTATATTCTAGAAAGAACTAACTACCTAACTCCGCATTAAAGCACTGTTATCTACGGTATACTACCTAGAAATAGATGGTTAAATAGAACGTATAAATGCTATAATAAAACAATATATTTAGATATATACGTTATACTTATAAGATAACTAGATCGACTAGCTTATATTTACTAAGTTTACTATAAATAATTCCATCTCAGAAACTATAAAGATCTCCCTATTCCTAGCTAACTACGGCTAGCATCTATAAATGGGTTTTGAACCCTTTAATAATATTCCTTACCCTACTCGTTACGCCTTATAAGTTATAAAAGTAAATGAATTTATAAAGAAGATAGAGGAACTATAATAGTTCCTTACTAATAAAATAATATAGGCTTAATCTATCTATAAAGCCGCAGCAAATAAGAAACGAACCCTAGCACTGGCCTACTAAATTGGTAACTTTGTCTAGCTAGATATAAGAAATCTAAATATAAAACGACCTACTAAGAAGCTTAATTAGAAGAACGCTAGCCCTTATAAGGTTAAAAAGGTTGTCTTTTTCTATACCTACTAACTAAAGCTCCCTAATACGGTTAAAATCTACCCCGTATTCTATATGTCAGTCCTCCACCCTACTACTCCTATATTAGACGCCCTGCCTAAATAGATATAAAACCCTCCCCCACTAGTTAAATTGGATAGTAAGAACGAGTACTTTATTAAAAGAATTAATAACATTAAGTATAATAAACAGAAACGCTAATATATATATCTTATGAAATAAAGAGGCTTTACTAAGTCCTTATGGGAACCCGTTAACTCTATAGGACTTATATAAGCCATAGAAGACTTTTATAAACTCTACCTAGAACTACTACAGCTCTATCTCGCAGAAGCTCGAGTTTAAAGGGGGGGTACTATTACGGGACACCCCCGTAATACCTTACACACATCTACCTATTTCTACTAACTTAGCAATTAGAGACTAACTGCGAAATAGCAATTTAATAGCAATCTAATGGCAATCTAACGGCAATCTACGGCATTTTGCTATATTCTGCTAAGTTCTACTAAATTCTGCTAAGTTCTGCTAGGACTATAACCTAAACCCTATTCTGCTCTATATATGTATTAACTAAGCAACTAAGTTAACAATATATGCCCTTTTTTCCCGTTTTCCTACCTTCTTTCCTTACGCAACGTCTTAACCTCCTTACACAGTTTATATATATAGCTTAATAATATCTACCTTACTATATATTATCGTCGCTTATACTCACTTCGTGACACTTCCGTACTACGTTTACTAATTAAGTTATCTCTAAATGCCGCGTTACTTGCCCCTATAAAGGCCTTACTCCCTATATTCTAACCTAAGTATTTAATTATAAGAGTCTAAGTTTAATATAAGTAGGCTATCGCTTAATAAGCTGCGGCGTTATATAGGGGTAAAGGATTTTATAGGAACTCTAATAGCTTACTTAAGGCTCTAGCTGTATTGGGCCTTATAATATAAGTCGCGTAAAATAGTAATCCTATTATTCTTTAGTAGATGTAACCGACTACCGGACCTTACATATTACCCTATTTTACCTACGTTAGTACTACCCTTATATATCTCGGATGCGTTTAATATAAGTTATAGGCTTCGGAGTTAGGGGTCTACTTTCGTGTATTTATATTACTTGATTTCCATAGATTTACAATTAAGTCGCTTATTTAATACCCACATTGCAAAGCTTACAGTAGACGTTGGTGTTTTATTTTAAGGCTTCCTCTAGATTAGGTAGGAGCTTATTAGTGCCTATAGGCGTACTAGCTAGGCGCATGTTAGTTAGGTAAAAATTATTAGCAATCTTTTTAATATAGGAGTCTTAATAGAGCTAAAGCTTCCTTTAACTTCTATCTTTTATAACTTAAATTCTTAAAAACTAGGTAAGTTTACTAATGTCCTTTATCTTATACTTATTTATAATTACCTTTTTAAACCTTTAGAGCTTTAATTAATTTTCTATAATAAAGGCGGCGCAGATATTATCTATATAGAAGAACACGATTAGTAAGTTATTATAGTAGAGATACGGCTCCCTACTAATAGGCTTTAACCCTAATTTAATAAGTTCTTAACTAAAGTTATTATACTAAAGACGTAGTAATCGTCGAAGTCCATAGAGAGCTCTGCGTAGTAGTAGATATTTGCCCTTAATAGTAAACCTGTCCGGACACTTAATATAGACTATCTTATTAATTAAGCTATTTGCAAACGCGTTAATAACGTTACCTTACTAGATATCTAAATTAAATACTATAATAATTACTATAAGAGCTCTAAAGACTTTAGCTGCTAGAGTTACTACATAGGTATCTTTATAGATTAACTCTTATAGATTACCTCTTACATAAAGTCGGGCTTTAAACTTTATTAGGTATCCGTTAGTATCTATCTTGTAGGTAAATACCTACTTAGTAGGCACTATTTTAATAGATAGAGTCTTATCTACAGCTTTAAACGTTCTATAATTGTTAAGGTCTATATACTCCTTTATAGCAGCTACTAAAAACTCTACCCTATATTAATAAGTTAAAAGCTCCTTTTAGTTCTTAGGAGGAGGTAAAAGCTTATTATAGTGTATTTTCCTTTAATATTTAAGGCCTGTATAAAAGGCTGCTTAAATTAGTTGGAAAGCATTTACCTCTTTAAGGTAAGTTAAATAAGCCCTATAGCGCTTAGGTAGCTTCTTTAATCTTCTTCCTTATATAATATTGTCCTTAGAGACTTTAGCTAAGTCTCCCTCCCTTAACTCCTTTAGGTTAATTTAAATGTACTTAAAACTGGGGCGTTAATAGGTAAATAGAGCGGAGGATCTAGAGGTGCTTAAGGTGCTTAAGGATTCTATATTAGTAGGAAACGATTAAGGCTCTAGCGTTAATTCTAGTATAGGAAGGCTAGGTAGAGGATCGGTCTTAGAGGTGTTTACTATAATTATATTATTATCTTAGGTATCTAGCTCCTTATAGTTTTAATTTCTACTAAGTCTACATATTAAATTTTATTAATTCTTACTTAAATTTTATCTAAAATCTTATTGTCCTTATTTATATCTTCTACTAGGTTTTCTTAGAGTATCCTATTAGGGTTAATTATATTAATTACGTCTAGTATTTAATTAGCTTTCTCCTAAAGCAAATTTACTAAATTTAGCTAGCTATTATTATCCCTTAGCACGTTAGGATCCAACGAATAAGTGGTCCGTGCGGGAACACCGTTTTTAAAACAACACATATCTATATAGATTTTTGCAATTAAATACCTACCGTAATGCCTTCTAATCGTGCTAGAATTTCTGCAGAAAGGATAAGTGTTAGTACTCTCATATTAAGCGACTCAACTTCAAAGAATAAGCTTATATAATAAAATACTATGGAGTTTGGCCTCTATTAAAAGCTTCGTATTCCTAAGTGCGGGCGTTAAATGCAGCTCAATTAATTGGCTGGATCTTATCGATAACAGTTGGACCCAAATTGACGTGCTAAGGGATAGACGAGTCGCTTATTAAACGTAACATCTCTTATATAAATTACCTTCTTTTCACTTAGGATATATATTTAAAAGATATATATTAAATTATACCCTACTAGATAGATACCTAATATAGGCTCTAGGAGTAAGCTTTTAGGTATGGGGAATGTTATACTTAAGTAGGTAAGCTCTGCATCTATAGGCATATAGGTAAGTAATATTTAGCTTAGCTAGTAAGAGGCCCATTACTAATTAAAGCTTTTTAAAAGATGTTCTCTAGTTAAGGTGTCTACTTAGTATTCTATTTATTATATATACTACTACTTTAAAGATTTCGGGCTAGAGTTCTTCTAGTAGTTGCGCTTTAATTTATATATATTACAGTGTGGCCAACAGGCAGCGTCGTTATCTCGGTCCTAGACGATCAGCCAATTATAAGCTGCTTACATAACAGATTAATCATCTTATGTTGTTGTCGTCTAGTACACGGTTCGGAAATTTGTTAGTCCCTTGCGCCAATTTATATATAATTCTTATACAAACTCGCGCGCCATACTAAATTTTTAGCCATTAATTAACAACGAACTAACGCCTTTATAGATAATCGGCCAACGTTATATTCTAGAGCTTTATAAGGCGATTCTAACGCTGCCAAAATTATTGCAAATAGCCTGGTGGTTACCGCTACGTTTTACCTTAAATATTACCGCTAAAATAGCAAATATTCAGCCAGAGCCATTAACCATCACCAATCCTTAATATTTGACCTCCTATATTAATATTTATAGTAGATAAACACCTAAATAGCTAATATATTGTATCTAGATTAATTTTGTGCCTTATTACCTGCTTTATTGCTCCTCCGCTGCCTGCACAAACGCCTGCACAAAAGCCTGCACGAACGCCTGCACGAATGCCTATACAAAGCTCTATATAAAGCTCTGCACGAGGCTCTGCTTAAAGGTCTAGTCGAAGCTCTAGTCGAAGCTCTGGTTGAGGGTCTGCTCGAAGCTCTGCTCAAAACCTTATATAGAGCTTTAAAGCTCTACTAATACACAGCACTAATATACTAGGAAGGTTCTATAATTAGCTATATAACTACCTATATAATTATTATTATTAATTCTATTTATTACCCAATTTGGTCCCTTTTTAAGTCTATATAGGAAAAAGCCCTATAAGGGGAAACCCTTAAGTATTTCCTTTTAGCTAGTTCTACTTATTCCATCTTCGCCTAGCTAGTATATCTTTATATCTTCTAGTCTACCTTATATACTATACTTCCTAAATATATTAGAAGATCTAAGGGGAGTAGTAAGAAGGTCTAGTAATTTGCTAGTAAGCTATCTATAGCTAGCTGGGGGTATTTAATCCTTAAGGGGCTAAAATAGGGCGTATTATTTAGTGTCCTCCTATTAAATCTTATATACTATTTAAAACTGCTAGAGAATTCCTTAGCCTATAAGCTATTTTACTACTACCTATAAGCCCCTACTTATAGAGAGTATCTAAGTAATATTATTTATGCCTATGCTAGCAAGTAGCTAGTCTCTTATTAAGCGGTAGCTGCAGAATAGTAGTATATAGTATACTAACTAAATAGGCCACCCGTATATATATTAAGGTAAGATATTTAAAATATAGATGCTAGCTATATATTTAGACCTAGGACCTTTATTTATAGTAGAAAGGCAGCTATAGATTTTACCTTTATTAGTCCTTTATATAGGAAGAGAGTTAGTATTAACTATAGGGTATTATATATAGCTGCGTTTTATATTTTTACTACCTCCTTCTATTATTGCTTCTATTTAAGATCTGCCTATCTTATAATTAGTATAGTAAATCTCTATCTATATTAGTAGCTTCTTATCCTCTATTATTATTATAGCGCTCTATTAATATAGCGCTAGGTCTTTACCTAGTAAGCTAATAATTCTTATATTTCCTTTTCTCTCTTTATTACTTATAGGTAGAGGGCTTCCTAGCTAATATATTTAGGCGTATTACCCCTTTAAGGGGCTATCGCTTTATATATATATCTCGTTCCTTATATATATTTTAGTATTTATTATATATTTTCTTCTACTAGGTAGCCTTATACTATAACTGTTCTTTATATAATAGTTAAGTTAATATATAAGTCTACTAGTAGAACTACTACTTTGCGTTTTAGTATAGCGCGTAGTATTCTTCTATAGGCCCCTATATTAAAATAGTAATTTATAATACTGCTAAAAATACTGCTGCTCCCCTATAAGTAGTCTATATAATATACTTATTTTAGTTTAATATAGAGTCTGCCTAAACCCCTAGGACCTTAAGGGTTGTTATAGGACACCCCTATAATACCTTACACACATCTACCTGTTTCCACCAACTTAGCAATTAGAGACTAACCGCGAAATGGCAATCTAACGGCAATCTAATGGCAATCTAACGGCAATCTACGGCATTCTGCCATATTCTGCCTAGTTCTACTAAATTCTGCCAAGTTCTGCTAGGACCACAACCTAAACCCTATTCTGCCTATGCACGTATTAACTAAGTAACTAAGTTAACAATATATGCCCTTTCTTCCCGTTTTCCTACCTTCTTTCCTTACGCAATATCTTAACCTCCTTATACAGTTTATATATATAGCTTAATAATATTTACCTTGCTATATATTATCGTCGCTTATACTTACTCTGTAACACTATGTTACGTTAACTACCTATACTACTATTAATATACAGAACGAACCTAAAGCCCCTATAACGGCCGCTAGTATTATATCCGCACTCTAAGAATAATTAATAGGGATATAGAAGTTTTTTATAAACGCCCTTAAATAAAACCAAGCCACTTTAAATTAATAACAAGCCGAATAAGAAGTATAATATTAGCAATTAATTAAGAACCTCCAAGAAGAAGTCCGCGCCCTTAAGGTGCCTACGCTAGGACCTTAAAACTAAACACTATCTCTAGAGATAAACACATAAAACGCGAGCCCTAAACCCGTAGTAACTACTTACCTTAAGCTAACTACTATACTAAAACAATCCAAACAACTACTAGATCCCCCGGTATTTACTAGTAAATAATAAAAGCTCCAATTATTTCTAAGCTAGCTTAAAAATAAGCTAACTAGTAATACTAACCGTTACCTAACTAAAGCTAACCAACTCTGTTACGCCCTAAGTTGACTAGGAGGAGATATAGCTAACCTTATTAAACCGCTTTAGCCAAACTTAGTATAAAGCCTAGTTGTACTTTTTAAAGCTATATATAGTAACCTAAACCGCTAAGCTATTACTTAAAGAAAGATAAACTACATAACTTAAGGAACGAAAAGTTTCCTAGTATACTTCTCTAAATTTAACCGTTATATAAAGGAAATAGGCTAGAATAACTCCGCACTAATTAACAGCCTTATTAAATCCCTAAGCCCTAAACTAAAAACCTCCCTAATAGGCGTAAACCTACCGGGAGCCCTTAATGCCTGCGCAAACGTTATTAATAAATAATACAATAATATACTACGCCTGATACCGAAGCCCGCTCCTTAATATAATACGGCAACCCTATAAATATTTACTAAGTTATTATCTTAGCCTAAGCACCCTAACGCTATAGATATTGACACTAAAACCCTAGGGTATGCCCTACTAGGGTCCTTTAAATGAGAATAACGCATTAAGCTAGGCCTCTGCTTTAAATATGGAAGTAGCTCTTACCTCTTTAACTACTACTTCGTCCCTATACCTAAACATAAATTACGAATAGCTAATACTAGCAGCCGTTCACCGCATTAATCTTTTAGTTACCGTCCCTAATCTCTACCTAGTTCTAGCCCTGTATCTAATAAGTACCATTTATAAGGATAAAGCTATAGCTAATGTCCTATAAGAACCCCACCCTAATCGCCTCTAAAAGGAAGGTTTTAGAGCTAAGTCGCTCTCCAGAATAGCTCTGCTATAGGATCTTATTAAACGCATTTAACGTTACAAACTCTAACTCTTAGGACTGTAGCATAACTATTAACTGCCGTCTTTGGTAGAATAGTTAATAGGCTAACACTTAAATCCTAATTAATATAGGAGCTAGCGGCATAGGATTTATTAATAAGATCTTTACGTAAGATAATGGTTTTACCTTAACCCCCCTTAACTAGCATATTAATATATTTGGATTTAATAGCAAATGCACCATCTTAAGCTGTATTACCTATATAGTATTCCTAAGACTCCAATACCTAAACTATAAAGAATTAATTAAACTTTTTATTACCACCCTAGGTTACTTAGTAATCCTTAGACAACCCTAGATAAAGCTATATAAGGTAACTATTAATTAAAATAACCTTAAGCTTCTATTTACTGCCCCCTATTATAAGCAGAAGTGCCTTATAACTCGCTACTTAGACCTAGAACTAAAATCTAAAAAATCCACTAGGATCTACCAGTCTAAAATTTCTATAACTATCTACCCCATACCTAAGGAATCCACCAGATTTTACCAACCTAGGAATTTCACTAAATTCCACCGATAATCCAAAAACTCTACTAAATTCCATAAGTTATTACTAAGCACTACACCGCCCCAAGCTAAGTAAAAGCTTAAGCTCTATACACGAAAATACTAGAAGGATTGGTATTCTACTATAAAAAGGATTCTTAAAGAACCTGAACCCAAATTTAATACTAACTCCGTACCTAATACCAAACCTAAATCTAAATAAGAAACTATAGATAATCTAAGCGAGCTCGGCACCCTAGATATCCGTATAATTAGAGCTACCCCGCTAGCGTAACTTGCTAAGAAACCCGAGTATACGATCTTCGCTATTATAATAGCCGATATTAAGAAGGCCTTAGCACTAAAGAAGTACACTAACCCTGCTATAAAGGTACTAATAGAGTATTATTATCGCCTAGATGTATTTTTATAAAAGGAAGCCGATAAGCTACTAGAATACCAACTATACGACTATAAGATTATACTTAAAGAAGGAAAGCAGCCTAGATTTAGACCCTTATACGGGATATCCTAAAATAAACTCTAAGTGCTATAAAAGTATTTAGATAAGAACCTAAGTAAAGGATTTATTATAGTAAGCTTGTCGCCTATAGCCGTACTAGTAATCTTCGTTAAGAAACCTAGTAGCGGTCTACGCTTTTATATAGACTACTAAGCCCTTAATGCTATTACCGTTAAGAACTAATATCCGATCCCGCTAATATAAGAGACGCTAAACCAACTAAGTAAGGCTCATTACTACATGAAGCTTAATATTATCTCTGCATTTAACTATCTCTGTATTACAAAAGGGGATAAATAGCTTACTACATTTCGTACCCAATATAAACTATTTAAGTACTTAGTAATACTCTTCGGCCTTATAAACGCTCCGAGTTTGTTTTAACATTATATAAATAACACCCTACGCCCCTACCTAGACATCTTCTATACTACTTATATTAACAATATCCTAATATATAGTAATAACCTAACCAAATATCGGAAATATATTAACTTTGTCCTATAAGCCCTATATGGAGCTAGTCTATAATTGGATATAGATAAATATAAGTTCTATAAAATGGAAGTCCTATATCTTAGACTCCTTATTTCTATAAATAGTATATAAATGGATCTAAAAAAAGTTAAAGTAATTATAAACTAGCAAGAACCCAAGAACGTTAAGGACGTAAGAGCCTTTATAGGATTTGCTAATTTCTACTAACGGTTTATTAATAACTTCTCCGCCCTAGTTTTACCCCTTATAGCTCCAACCTAAAAGGATAAAGTCTTTGTCTTTAATAAGGAATATAAGAAGGCCTTTACCTATCTAAAGGTCATATTTACTACTGCGCCTGTGCTCTAATACTTCGACCTGAACCAAATGAGTATTATAAAAGCTGACTTATTTAACTACGTTACTAGAGGCATTCTGTCTTAATATAATAAGGATAAAGTATTGCACCCTATAGTATACTTCTTAAAATAACTAAACCCTACCAAATGTAACTACGAGATCTATAATAAGGAATTGTTAGCTATTATTAGATATTTTAAATAATGGCGACCTAAACTAGAAGGCGCTAGATTTCTAATTAAGGTTTTTAGTAACTATAAGAACCTACAGTACTTCACGACCACGAAACAGCTAAGTTATTATTAGGCCCGCTAGTTAGAATATCTATCTCGTTTCCGATTCTTAATTATATACTAACTAGGTGTCTAAGGTTAGAAGCCTAATGCCTTAACCCGACGCTCATAAGACGCGCCAGCCTTAGAGGAAGGGCGCTCTTACCAAAATCAGACCCTACTTCGCCCTAAACTATTTAACCCTCCTACTAAAGATCTTATAGTACACGTTCTTAAAATAACTGATTAATCGATTAAACAGATTATAGTTAATAAATACCCAAATAATAAGTTTATCTAAGAGACGCTTAAGTTAATGCAAGATAGTATTAGACGCTCTAAAAAGATTTCTTTAAGTAAATGCAAAGCCCACGGAAACCGTTTGTATTATTAGAACCGTCTAGTTATCCCTAATTATAATAAGCTTAAGCTTAAACTCCTTAAACACGTATACAATCTACCTGTTACTAGCCACCCGGGCCAAAAAAAGACCTTAGAACTACTCTAATGGGAGTATTATTAGCCGAACATGCATAACACGATATAAAGGTACATCTTTAGCTGCTATACCTACCGATAAGCTAAAGCCTCGCATAAGACGTATAACGGTCTTTTAAAGCTACTACCTGTTCCGGACTGAAGATAGAAGGATATCTTAATTAACTTTATTATTAATCTTCCTAAGAGTAGAGGCTGTATAAATATTATAGTAGTTATAGACTAACTATCTAAAATAAGATACTTAATCGCCTGCCTTAATATATTAACGCCTGCCGTCGCCTAACTATTCCTAGATTACGTATAGAAACTCTACAGACTCCCCAAAACAATTATCTCCAATAAAGGTAGCTAGTTTATCTCGGCATTCTAAAAAGAACTAACTACTCAACTCCGTATTAAAGCACTATTATCTACTACATATTACCCAAAAACGGATGGCTAAACGGAACGTGTAAATACTATAATGGAATAGTATATTCGGATATACATGTCGTATTTATAGGATGACTAGATTAACTGGCTCGTATTCGCCGAGTTTACTATAAATAATTCCATCTCAGAAACCACGAAAGTCTCTCCGTTCCTAGCCAATTACGGCTAGCACCCATAAATAGGTTTTGCACCCTTTAGTAATGTTTCTTTCCTTACTTATTACGCCTTATAAGTCGCAGAAGTAAATAAATTCGTAGAGAAGATGGAGGAACTATAACAGTTCCTTACTAATAAGATAATATAGGCTTAATCTGTCTATAAAGCCGCAGCGAATAAGAAATAAACCCTAGCACCAGCCTACCAAATTAGTAATTTTATCTGGCTAGATATAAGAAATCTAAATATAAAACAACCTACTAAGAAACTTAATTGGAAGAACGCTGGCCCTTATAAGGTTAAAAAGGTTATCTCTCCTTATGCCTACTAACTAAAGCTCCCTAATACGGTTAAAATCCACCCCGTATTCTATACGTTAGTCCTCCGCCCTACTACCCCCGTATTAGACGCCCTGCCTAAATAGATATAAAACCCTTCCCTACTAGTTAAAGTAGATAGTGAGAACGAATACTTTATTAAAAGAATTAATAATATTAAGTATAATAAATGGAAACGCTAATATATGTACCTTATAAAATGGAGAGGCTTTACTAAGTTCTTATGGGAACCTATTAACTCTATAGGACTTATATAAGCCATAGAAGACTTTTATAAACTCTACTTAAAACTACTATAGCCCTATCTCGCAGAAGCTTAAGTTTAAAGGGGGGGTACTGTCATAGGATACCCCCGTAACACCTTACACACGTCCACCTATTTTTACTAACTTAGTAATTAAAGACTAACTGCGAAATAGCAATCTAACGGCAATTTAATGGCAATCTAACGGCAATCTACGGCATTTTGCCATATTCTGCCTAGTTCTACTAAATTCTGCCAAGTTCTGCTAGGACTACAACCTGAACTTTATTCTACCTATGTATATATTAACTAAGCAACTAAGTCAACGATATATACCCTTTCTTCCCATTTTCCTACCTTCTTTCCTTACGTAACGTCTTAACCTCCTTATACAGTTTATATATATAGCTTAATAATATCTACCTTGCTATATATTATCGTCGCTTATACTCACTTCGTAACAAGGGTAGCTTCTAGTTTTACTTTATAGCTCTAGATATTTACTATTAAGGCTAGGTTACTACTTACCCTCCTTTTCCTTATAAAGTAGATAAAGTAGTATTTATCTAATGCGAATTTAGCGCCGTATTGTTTTACCTATACGATATACCTATTATATGCTTAGTTTAGCCTAATATAGTTTCTATTACTATATTTTCCTATATAATTAGATTTATATTATCTATAAATCCTAGGGCTATTATATCCTAGCTATTATTATATATTTCTAGTAGTTTAAATATAAAGAATAGGAATAGAATTAGTAATAAGGGTAATCCCTATAGGATATCTAGAGGTATTAGTATTAATTCGCTTTTATAGCCCTTAATTATAATTTTTATAGTACGCCCTATTAAAAAGGCTTAAATAAACCTAATTATCTAGTTTAGTAGGCCTTTATTCCTTAGAATCTATAAAAGTTTTTTATATAATATATTATCTAATACTCCGCTTAGGTCAAGGCTTAGTATAAATATAGTATATCCTAAGTAAGCTTACTATACCGCTTAAATATAAGAGGTAATTAGGGAAAGAGCTAAGAGAGTTAATCTTTTCTTTCTTACGCCTATTTATGTCCATAGTAGCAGCGTCTATACTTCCGCCGCTTCTTATATACATTTTATAACTATCTTTTCTAGGAGCTTTTTTTAGGGTGTTAGAAGTATATAGTAATAAGTATTATATTAATTTAAATCTCTATAAAGGTCTTTAAAACGTATATCTTAAATATACTTTTATATAATTACCTTATAATAGGCGCCCCCTAATAACTTTATAATATTAAAGCAAAGTCCGTAATACTAGCGCGTCTATAGGCTTATTACGGCAGCAGTGGTTTCTAAAAAGGTTAAAAAGAAAGGTAGTAAAGTACTACAGGTAACTTATAGGCGCTAAGTAGGTAAGTCCTAAAAGGCGAGGAGATAAATTACAGGGTTTTCTTAAATAGAGTTTTCTCCCTATATGTATATAAGGAGTAGTCCATATAGGCCTAATAGGGATCCAAATCAGAGGTTAAGCAATAAATAATTATTATATAATTACTTTATAAGTATAATTAAAGCTATAATGGCCTATTATAGGATTTTTATAATTCCTTTAAAGGATCTTTTAATAAAGCAAAATATTTTTAGTATTAAACCTTTACTATTTTATTATATAAGATTGTTTTAATTAAAAAATAATCTTTTATACTAATAGGCATTTCTACCCTTTCTAACTTCTTATAAATAGTATAAGAATTAGTAACTGTATAATTATAGCACCTGTTATACCAACCGCGTGCTTACGCGTTCGGTACACCAAGTACGCGTTTACGCGTTCGGTGCACCAACCACCCGCTTACGCGTCTGGTGCACTCCTGAAGCACTGACTAATTAGGGGGGGAGGACGCATCAGTATATAGACCACGTAGTCTGCTTCAATATAAGAGACAGTCACCATCCAAACGAGCATACAATACTATACGTATTTCGTGCCCCTGGATACAACTTACTCGTGCTATTAAATTAGTACGAACACTAATTAGTGAGCGCGCACAGATCAGTAATTACTTGACAACTCCCCCCAAGCAATACACGACAGCGACCACCCGTTTAATCCCAGTACGACCTGCTGGAAGGTCGGAAGGTGAAGGATTATGGACTATCACCAACTCTGTATACTTATTTAAGTCTTAATACGGTTTACCGGAAGTTTATAGACGCGAATACAGACCTGTATAGAACCCCCTACCCTAAACCTACCTTTAAACCTCGAACCCCTATCCTCCGTCCTCTTTTTAGACCCCTTATAGAGACCCCTTACCCTTCTGCGAACTACTACGGACCTGTTAATTGCCCCTATGGACCGTTACAAGACCTTATAGAAACCCCCTACCCTTCTACAAACCGTTACGGACATCCACCGCCTTTACGGACTACTACAAGACCCTCCCCACCCGCTACGCACTACACTACACAGCATGGCAGACATAAGTAAGCAAATTAATAAAGGCTAAGAGAAGTGGAGTTAGGGAGTCGACCTTACGTCTATAAACGACGTTAATAACTATATTAAGTTTAAAGTCCTTAAATACGGACATTACAAGCTTATAAACGACGACCTATAGGAGCAATATAAGGAAGACTTTGCAGACTTTACAGAAGCTACTTTTAAGGCTTGCAGTATTATACCTGTCCGTAACCTACGAAACCTTTTACGTCACTAAGGTGTATGGGTTAAAAAGGACAAACGAGTCACTGTTGCACGGTCTCTATATAACACACTACGTAAGGAGGACCAAACGGAATGGACTAAAGAGCAGATCTTAGATCACATTAAAACCAGTAACCTCTTTGCCTCCTTCAAACTTAATAGAATCTCTGGCCTTATAGCTGACCTATTTAACCAAATTCGTTCCACAAACCCAAGTAGTATTAGAATTAATCTTACTGGCCAAAGTATACCCAATACTTAAGTTACAGACCACAATACCACCGTAACCCAAATTACGGACTATAATACCCCTATAAACCAAAATACGGACTAAATCACCCCTATTATTTAAGTCACAGATCCGTAAACTACATATCCGCAAACTATATATCCGCAAGCCATATATCCGCAAGCCATAGATCCGCAAGTTACAGATCCGCAACCCACCTAAGCGAAGACCTACGGCAAGGAGCTAGCTAACCTAGCTAAGCTCTATACCGACGAATCTAAATACAGCGGTAAAAACGACAATTTTGATTTTAAACTAACCATCTTTATGGACCTTTGTTAGAAGGCTAATATTCCCAAACAGGAGTTTAGCTAAGCCTACTCTACCATGCTGCGCGGCCTAGCCCTTAACCACTACTACACCAACCTTAAGAGCAACCCTCTCGGTGTTCCTTTTAATAAGCTATACAAAGCTACATGCAACTACTTTAAAGGACCGGAATATAAGCGCGATATTCTTACCCAATAGAATGCGACCAAGCTACGGACCGTAATTAACAAGAACACCAAAAAATCGACTACAGAGTGTCTGCAAATCCTTATTAAAGACCTCTAGCATCTACAGTACGGCCTTAACGCCAAGCTTTAAACAGACGACTTCCTGCATAACAAACTTATTACGGCTTGCCAGGAAGTAGAGCCTTATAAGTACGCCTATTACAAGCCCGCAGACACCTTAGCTGGCCTTATTAATAATTTACGCTCCTCTATTATAACGTATAAAGTCTTAAACCCACCAGGCAGCACTTAAGCCTTTATTACGGATATTTAATATCCGCAAATAGACTTAGACGTCTACTTTACGGACCGCCGCTACCGCTAGCAGCACCCGTACCGACTAAGTCCTACCTATAACCCCCGCAGTAACCCCCGTACGAAAACATACCCCCACAGACAAACTAGCCAAAAGTGCTTTATATGCGGTAAGGAAGGATATTAGTCTATAAGGTATACCTAGGAAGAACATAACAAGTCTAGGAAGAGACTTAATAGCCGCATTAACCAGTTTATTTTGGAATACGAAGGAGAGGAAGCAGAAGAGCCCCCTAATAAGTTAATAGAAGCCCTTATAATTAACTTTAACTTAAACACTTAGGAATAAGAGACCTTAGAGATATTCCTAACCACTTTCGGACCTTTTACGGACAGCTAAGCCTTTAATACTATAACCGCATTAGCCGACCGCTCCTTTATACACTTAATTACGCCCAAAAACCATTCCGTAAGTACCCCTGTTATAGACGTTATAGATTATAAGCAGGACCTATTTGCATATATTACCACAGAACGCTATACCCCTAAGAAATTCTACGGTGTTATAATCGATATAGGTACCTCTAAGAAGTCTACCGCAGGCTACGGACAATACCTCGCATATAGGACCACCACAAATGACAATACGGATATCGATATTACGTAAAATAGGGCCGTAAACGTCCAGTTCGGTATCGGCTCAACCACATTAATTAGATTAGTTAAAGTTAAGACCCTAATTAGCCTAGTTAACTTCCACATAGTAAAAGCGGATACCCCTTTTCTACTCTATCTTGCGGACATAGATAGGTTATAGGTTTACTATAATAATATTACAGATACCGTAATTAGCCCCGCAACTGCCCTAGGAAGCAAGCATATTACCCTGCCAATTATACAACGATTTAGACACCCGTTCCTTATATAGGGAGAGACTCTACGGACCTATATTTAGGAATCTTTTAACTATAACCCATGCTACCTTACCAGTACTGAAATCCACCGCCTGTACCGCCGTTTTAGCCACCTATTAGCCGAAAAGCTATATAGAGTCCTTAAACGCTCTAGACATAACAACGTTAATAGGAAGGCAATCAACTACCTAACTAAATACTGCTCCTTTTGCCAGAAATACGGACGTTCCCTAGGCTAATTTAAGTTCACCCTTTATAAGGACCTTAATTTTAACCATTTAGTGTACGTAGACATTATATATATTAACGGCAGCCCAGTACTATATATAATCGATAAGGCAACCCACTACTAAGCCGCCCGTTAGTTACAAAATATATCCATAAAGCATACTTGGGATATTTTACGGACCTGCTAGATCGATACATACGTCGGACCCCCGCAGTATATTACCCACAACGCTAGTAGGAACTTCATTAGCAAGGAATTCCAGCAGTATACTACGGCCATAGCTATATTAATAAAAGCCGTTCTAGTTAAGGCACATTAGTCCGTTAGGCTTATTAAGCGAGCTTACCTAGCCTTACGGAGAGCTTACTAGATTATTACAGACAAATATAAGGACATCTAAAAGGAACTGGCTCTACAGATGGCCGTAAAAGCCGTTAACGACACCGCTAGCCCTAACGAACTAGTACCCACCCTCTTGGTTTATGGAGCTTACCCAAGGATAAGTAACCTAGGCCCTCCTACCCCATCTATTATGGAACGAGCAGCTACAATACGGAAAGCAATAGCTAAAATAGTTAAATTACGGGCCAAACAAGCTGTTAATAGCGCCCTATATTACCGTAACGGACCTAACACGACCTTAGTTTATAACCTCCCGCTTAATTCTAAAGTCCTTATATAGCGTAAGAGCGGTAACTGGACCGGACCTTATTATCTACTAGCTGTAGAAAACGAGATATACTGCGTATAGCTTCCTAGTAGGCCAACTAGCTTCAGAAGCACGTCCGTAAAACCCTACTTTCGGCCCAAAAACACCTATAATGTCGAGCTAGACAAACTAGAAGCAACCACCGAACTAGATAAACTAGAAGCGACTACCGAATTAGACAAACTAGAAGCACCCTTACCTACCCTAAAAGTCCCCTAGAAACCCACTAAACCTACTTAACCTACTATAAAGCATAGTTAAGGACGCCCCTAAAAGCACCCTATAACTAAGAACCCCGTAACAGAGAATTACCTAACCTCCGCAGGAATATCCGCAAGGCAATCTCCACCTGCGGATATATCAGTTCTAGTATAGGAAACCCTATTTACGGACTTACGATATAAAGAGATTAACGGACTACTTAAGAAGGGTGTCTTTGCGGTCGTAACGGAGAGAGACGTTCCGCAAGGCGTCCGTATATTTAACTTACGCTTTATTAACGAGATTAAGCACCCTAGTACTAACAAAGCCTTTAAGAAATTAAGGCTTATTATATAAGCTTATAATAACCAGGGAAAGGACCTAGTCCTTACGCAATTGCCTACAATTTAACGAGTCAGTTAACGGATTATACTTACGCTTACGCCTGGACTACAGCAAACTAAGCCCATAGCCCTCTACTTACGGGATATCTCATAAGCCTACGTGCAGTCTAATACCTACCTAAGTAGGGACATCTTTATACGGCCACCCCTTAAGCTTAATTTGCAACTAAAAACAATTTTACGGGTTATAAAACCTCTTTATGGAGTACTAGAAGCCAGAAACCATTAATTTAAGACGTACCACTAGTATTATATTAGTAACCTCAAAATGGAACAGTCGACCTACGACCCCTACCTCCTATATACCCTATTAAACGGCCTTAATATCGTTAGACTCTAAATAGATAATACCCTCTTCCTAGTAAACCAAACCTTTGCGGACGCTAAAGAAACTAAACTATAAAAGGTAAAGTTCTTGGCAAAGCCGCAAAAGCAGTTAACTAAGTAGACTCCAATTAAGTTTAATGGAGGCTTAATTACACAAAAGGGTAACTTAATTAAGCTAACTTAGGAACGCCAAGCTTAAAACCTAAAGCCTGTTATAGTAAAGCCTACAGACCTTACCAGTTCCCACGGAGAGACCCATAAGACCATAAATATAAAGGACTAATACGCTACACAGCGTGCAAGAGGCGCCTATATTGCTACAGTCTGTCAACCTAAATCTACCTATAATTTATCCTTTACGGCCCAGGTAATAGACCCGCAAGAGGAAAATATTAAACAGCTTAATAAGCGCATTTAGTGGCAAATTGACAATGCAGTAAGGGGACTTACTTTTGTACCACTAGACCTAAATTCCCTTAGCCTACTAGCATTTACGGACGCCTCCTTTGCCAATAACAAAGACCTGTCATCATAAATCGGCTTTGTAATTGTACTTACGGACCGCAATTAGGACGCAAATATACTATACTAGTCTTCAATTAAGTGCAAACAAGTAACCCGCAGTATACTAGCTTCTAAACTATATGCACTAGCTCATGGATTTAATATAGCAGCCGCAATCAAATTAACAGTCCAGAAGATTCTACAACTGGAGCAGTTACCCCTGGTTTTATACACCAACTTAAAGTCCCTTTACGACTGCCTAGTCAAACTAGGTACAATACAGGAGAAGAGGCTTATGGTCGACCTAATGTGCTTACGTTAGGCCTACAAACGACGTGAGATTACGGAGGTTAAATAGATTAACAGCGGAGACAACCCAGCGGACGTAATAACTAAGGCAAAGCCGTGTTAAGCTTTAAAAACCCTAATTGACACAAACAAGCTTAATCTAAAGGTTACAGAATGGGTGGAACGTAACTAACGGAGCACTTACGGTTCATTTACGGCCCGTTGGAAGGCCGTACAGCTTACTTTACGGACCGTAAGTAGGACTTACGGCCAGTTTGGAGCACCGTTTGGAAGGCAGCCTAGAAGGCACCTTAGGAGGGATTTCTTATGTATTTCTTTTGTGTTTTACGGCTCTATTAAAGCAATTACGGAGGCTGTACACAGGTGGTTTCATTTTTCAAGTACCGCTAGTATATAATTACAGCACCTATTGTACCAACCGCGTGCTTACGCGTTCGGTACACCAAGTACGCGTTTACGCGTTCGGTGCACTAACCACCCGCTTACGCGTCTAGTGCACTCCTGAAGCACTAACTAATTAGGGGGGGAGGACGCATCAGTATATAGACCACGTAGTCTGCTTTAATACAAGAGACAGTCACCATCTAAACGAGTATACAATACTATACGTATTTCGTGCCCCTGGATACGACTCACTCGTGCTATTAAATTAGTACGAACAGTAACCTTATCCTATACCATTTAAATATAGTTTAAAAGTAGTTTAGAAAGTTCTTCCTTAAAAGTTATTTTTAGTAAAAGCTATTACTATTACTTTTTATTATAGTATAAGACTCTATATAAAGTCTATACTAGTAAGTATATTATATAATATAGATACTATTTATAAAGTTATTATAATAGAGTACCTTAGCTTATTAGTACTATAGTTATAAAGGTCACTTATATACTTTTTATATACTTTTTATAGTATAGTTAATATAGTAGCACTAGATACCTCTTATAAGGCTTATTATCTATAACTTTTACTATATTATTAGTAGTATAGTATTAAAGATTATCCTTTTACTGCCTTTTTATAACTCTTTTATATAGTCTAAGTACTATAATAGGCTATTTACCAGGTTTAACTTACTAGGTTTATATTTAATCTTATAATTAAACTTAGTAAAAAGCCGCTATAGTAGTAGAACACGTCTACTACCTACCTAATAAAGAAACAACTACTCCCAATTAAATCTACAGCATATTATATCCTAGAACTAATACATATAGTATAGCTGGAAAGCCTGCGCAATATAGGAGGGTTAACGTAGACTTAAAGGTAGGACGCTATATAGAAAATTGCAACACTATAATAAACCTAATAGGGGGCGATATAACTATAATAACTAAAAAATAACGACTAGAAATGGTAGGAATTTATAAACATCCTAAAAGATATTAAGGAAGATTTAGGAAAGAGAGAAAATAAATACCTATGCGTAGGAGTAGCGCGTGCGGCTTAATAGTAGGATAAATTATTTAGGAGCTATAGATAAGATATAATAAAAACTAAAATGCCATAGAGGATAGGCTTAGGTATATTAAAGATGCTATAAAATTATAGGGAATACTAATAACATACTTAATAAAGCCCTTATAGGCTAATATTGCTACTAGTACCTAATTAGTACCCCTCTAGCGTCTACCCAATATAGTACCTATAAGGTCTATAGTTAGGGTCTAAATATTAAAGTTAGTAAGGGTAAAGCTAAAATAGATCCTTATATTAATTAGAGTATATATACTAAAGGCAGTAGTAGTAGGGGTTCTATATAGTAATAATATAGAGGTTATACTCCTTAACTAATAGGTAAAGGACTAGGCTATTACTTAGGGAGATCCTCCGTTAAAACTACCCAGTTAAAGTAATTAGGGTACCCCTTAATATATAAGTAGAAAGCGGGTAAGGCGCTATAAACTTATAACTTATCTAAAAGATTATAGAGGTTACTAAAAACTAGTCTTAGGAATTATAATATTTAGGGTTATATTGCTTTATAGAGTACGTATAATATATATATAGGGGTATTACTAGGGTTCTAAGGGGTTAAAATACATAATACCTTAATAATTAACCTATTAACTTAGAAGATATAGACGGTAGAAGCCTATAAAGGAATAGTTATAAATAGCCTATAGTATAAAGTCCGGCTATACTACTACGTAGTCTAAATCCGCTAATACTTTAGATACTAGTAGTAAGGCTATACCTAGAGCGTATATAGGAGATAGGAAAGGTATAGGTGATACGCTAATATATATAAGATGAAGAACTACCCTAAGGATAAGGGAGCTAAATACGTAAACTATAGTAAAGAATATAAAGTATAGCAGAAGACGGCATATAAAACCTTTTAGGTATACCTAAAGTCTACTAGGTTATAACTACGCTACGGGAAAATATCTATAAGGAGAAAGAGCTAAGTAGGATAAGTAACGGCGATTAGATAGTTATATAAAGAAAGAGATCTAGAGTACTAACCCTAATAGGGGCACCCTTTACCTAGCTAGTAGTAAAGGGGAGCGTAGAACACCTATAAGGTAGTACTAACGCCACTAAAGGCCTACCCTAGTAAAGAATTCTAATTATAATAGTCCCTAATAAGACGCCTTAGAGGCGAATAGAAGATACCTATAAGTTACTAGACTAACTAATACTATAAAAATATTAATAATAGTATAATATAACTACGGACACTTAAACTATAAAGTAATACATCTCCTATTTAATAGCCTAAACCTAAAAAAGTATTAGATAATAGCCCTATAGGAATTGGTATATAATAAATAACTATGTAAAATATACTAAATAAAAGGATATTACCTTTTATTTAACTAAACCTAGCTACTTAGTTAATACATTAATATATAGGTATAGAGCTATTACACTATTAGCCCTAATATAGGTAAACTATAAGTAGCTACTAATAGGAGCTAAATTAGTATAATTAACATTTATAACCTAAGGGATAATAAACCCTAAATTACTATATAGGAACTATTCTAATATACTATTAATATAGTAAAAGGCAAGGTAATAGTCCTAGGGAATTTTAACGCATACTATATAGCGTAGTAAGGATAGTAGGTTATAGCTAAAGTATAGGCGACTTATCTACTAAATAAGCTTAAAACGTAGAGCCTTACTCTAACTACCCTAATAGGTAAACCTACCTAGAAAAGAGGAACCTAAAAGAGTCTAATCGACCTTATATTTATATAAGAAATACTTATAAACTAACTAGCACTTTACGGCCTAGAAGGTATATAGGTAATTATCTTAGACTATATACCTATACGGATAACGCTTAATATTGCCGCACTAGCGTAATAAACCCGCTAGAGATATGCTACTAAGAAATTTAACTTAAAAAAGTATGCCTATGAAGTTATTAATAGGCTAGTAGCTATACCCTAGGTATTACTAGAGGATATCTAAAGGATTATAAGTAACTGCTTAGAAGAATACTACTTAAAGGCCTAGCTACTTATAGGCGTAAAAAAGGCAAGGCGATAGTATAATATAATAAATAAAGCCTACTAATAATAGAGCTATAAGGCCCTAAAGAATAGGCCTAAGAAGATAATATAAAAGGAGGGTAGAAATAACTAGCGCTAATTCCTAAAAGAAATTACCTTAACCTCTACTAAACTATATAATAAGGGCTCTAGTATATATTAAAGTAAAGTAGGTAAGCTACTAGAGAGACGCTAGGGGACTTTTACCTACTTATACTTTACTAAATAGAATAGGACTAGTATATAAATAATAATAAGGAATAAATTAAAATATTAGTAGAGAGGTTCTTTTTAGGCGCGGGCTAAGCAGACCTATAAAATATTAGTAGCTAATTTTACCCCTTACCTATTAAAATAAGTTATATAATATTAGTAAAAGAAATAAAAGACACTATATTAAAGCTCCCTACTAGTAAAGCGTTAAGGCTAGATAAGACCCTAAATAAGGTAATTAAAGCCGTAGTAGAAGCGGTAGTAATACTACTTACTAGCGCCGTAACTGCCTACCTTTAGAGAGGCGAACTACTTAAATACTTTATAGCAATAACTATAATTGTCTTATAAAAGGTATTAAAAAAGACTACTCTATTTTAGAAAGCTACTAACCCTAAAAAGGCTTTTAGAAAAAATAGTTATAGAATGTATATAAGAAGCGGCGGAAGTATAGGAGCTACTACTGTAGATATAAATAGGCGTAAGAAAGAAAAGATTGACCCTTTTAGCTCTCTCCCCAATTACCTCTAGTATTTAAGCGGTATAGTAAGCTTACTAAGGATATATTATATTTATACTAAGCCTAGACCTAAGTAAAATATTTAATAATATATTATATAAGAGACTTTTATAAATCCTAAGAAATAAGGGTCTACTAAACTAGATAATTAAGTTTATCTAAGCCTTTCTAATATAGCGTACTATAAAAATTATAATTAAGGGCTATAAAAGCGAATTAATACTAATACCTATAGGTATTATATAGGGATTACCCCTATTACTAATTCTAATTATTTTCTTTATATCTAAACTACTAGAGATATATAATAATAGCTAGTATATAATAGCCCTAAAATTTATAGATAATATAAATTTAATTATATAGGAAAATATAGTAGTACAAAACTATACTAGGCTAAACTAGGGATATAATAGGTATATTATATAGGCAAAACAATATAGCGCTAAATTCGTACTAGATAAATACTAGCCTATTTACTTTATAAGGGAAAAAAAGGTAAGTAGTAACCTAGCCTTAATAGTAAATATCTAGAGCTATAAAGTAAAACTAGAAGCTATCCTTAAGGTCCTAGGGGTTTAAATAGACTTTAGGTTAAACTAGAACAAGTATATTATATAGGCAACTTATAAAGGAGTAGGAGTATTTTTAATAGTATTATAAATTACTACCTTAATATAGGGACCCCCTTTTAAATATATACGCCTACTATATATAGCAGTAGTAAGGCTAATAATACTATACAGCTCCTAAATCTAGGGCCTAGGACTAGGTAGTAAGGTACTAATAAAAAGCTTTCTAGTGCTATTAGCTAAGCTATAAAACTAGTACTTATATAGAACTATAGAGGCCTATAGAAGAACACTATGCGCCATACTAGAACATAAAGGAGTAGTTCTACTAGTAGACTTATATATTAATATAACTACTATATAGAGAATAGTTATAGTATAAGGCTACCTAGTAAAAGAAAATATATACTAAATACTAAAATATATATAAGGAACGAGATATATATAAAAAGTGATAGCCCCTTAAAGGGGTAATACGCCTAAATATACTAGCTAGGAAGCCCACTACCTATAAATAGTAAAGAGAGAAAAGGAAATATAGAAACTACTAGCTTACTAGGCAAAGACCTAGCGCTATAATAATAATAGAGAATATAAGGTTACTAATATAGATAGAAATCTACTATACTAATTGCAAGATAGATATATTTTAAATAGAAGCGATAATAGAAGGAGGTAGCGAAAATATAAGACTGAGCTATAAAGAACACCCTATAGTTAATACTAATAAAGGTAAAATCTATAGCCGCCTTTCCACTATAGATAAAGGTTTTAGGCCTAAATATATAGCTAGTAAATATCTATATTCTAAATGCCTTACCTTAATATATATACGGGTGGCCTATTTAGCTAGTATGCTATATACTATTATTTTATAGCTACCGCTTAGTAAGGGACTAGTTCCTTACTAGTATAGGCATAAATTATATTACTTAAATACTCTCTATAAGTAGAGGCCTATAAATAGTAGTAAAATAGCTTATAGGCTAAGGAATTCTTTAATAGTTCTAAATAGTATATAAGATCTAATAGGAGGATACTGGAAGATACGCCTTATTTTAGATCCTTAAGGACTAAATACCCCCGCCTAGTTATAGGCGGCTTATTAGCAAATCGCTAGGCCCTTCTACTACCTCCCCTTAGATCTTCTAATATACTTAAAAAGTATAGTATATAAGGCAGACTAAAAGATATAAAGATATACTAGCTAGGTAAAGGTGAAACGTATAGAATTAGCTAAAAGGAAATACTTAGGTTTTTCCCCTTATAGGGCTTTTTCCTATATATAAAGGTGGAAGCCTATATAGACCTAAAAAGGGACTAAACCAGGCAATAAATAGAATTAATAATAATAGTATACTATATACTACATTTCTATAGCTACAGCTTAGTAAGGGACTAGCTATTTACTAGCATAGGTATAAATTATATTACTTAAATACTCTCTATAAATAGAGGCCTATAAGTAGTAATAAATAGCTTATAGCTTAAGGAGTTCTTTAGTAGTTTTAAATAGTATATAAGATCTAATAGAAGAATACTAAAGGATACGCCCTTTTCTAGCCCCTTAAAGACTAAATACCCCTACCTAGCTGTAGGTAGTACGCTAGCGAATTACTAAGTACTTCTACTAACCCCCTTTAGATCTTTTAATATACCTAAAGATATAAAAATATATTAGTTTAATAAAGGTAAAATATATAAAACTAGCTAAAAGGAAATACTTAGGTTTTCCCCCTTATAGGGCCTTTTCCTATATAAAAAGGTAGAAGTATATATAGCTCTAAAAAGGAACTAAATTGGGCAATAAATAGAATTAATATAATAATTATATACTTAAGCTTAAAGCTTAATATAAAAATTTAAATCTCTTTATAAATATTTATTGCCTAATTTAGTCCCTATTTAGGTCTTTATAGGCTTTTACCTTTCTATATAGAAAAAGGCCCTATAAGGGGAAACCCCTAAGTATTTCCTTTTAGTTAGTTTTATACGTTTTACCTTTACTAAACTAATATATTTTTATATCTTTAGGTATATTAAAAGATCTAGGGGAAGGGGGGGTAGTAAAAGTATCTAGTAATTTACTAGCGTACTACCTACGGCTAGGTAGCGGTATTTAGTCTTTAAGGGGCTAAAAGGGGGCATATCCTTTAGTGTCCTCCTATTAAATCTTATATACTATTTTAGAACTACTAAAGAACTCCTTAGGCTATAAGCTATTTTAATACTATTTATAGGCCCCTACTTATAGAGAGTATAAGTAATATAATTTATACCTATACTAGTAAATAGCTANTACCTTACTAAGNNGTAGCTATAGNAAAGTAGTATATAGTATACTAACTAAATAGGCTATCTATAAGTGTATTAAGGTATAGTATTTAGAATATAGATACTTACTAGCTATATATTTAGGCTTAAAATCTCCATCTATAGTAGGAAGGCGGCTATAGATTTTACCTTTATTAGTCCTTCATATAGGGAGAGTATTAGTATTAACTATAGGGTATTCTATATAGCTACGTCTTATATTTTCGCTACCTCCTTCTATTATCGCTTCTATTTAAGGTCTACCTATCTTNNAATAAGTATAGTAGATCTNTATCTATACTAATAGCCTNTTATCCTCTATTACTATAGNANTACTCTANTAGTANAGCGCTAGGTCTCCGCCTAGTAAGCTAGTAGTTTCTATATTTTTTCTCTCTCTCTATTACCTATAGGTAGAGGGCTTCCTAGCTAGTATACTTAGGCGTATTACCTTTTTAAGGGGCCCTCGCTCCTTATAATTATATATCTTATTCCTCATATATATTTTCTTTTACTAGGTAGCCTTATACTATAACTATTCTCTATATAATAGTTATATTAATATATAAGTCTACTAATAGAACTACTACTTTATGTTCTAGTATGGCGCGTAGTGTTCTCTTATAGGCCCCTAAGTCCTATATAAGTACTAGTTTTTATAGCTTCGCTAGTAGCGCTAAGAGCTTTATTAATACCTTACTACTTAGTCCTAGGCCCTAGATCTAGGAGCGTATAGTATTATTAGTCTTACCATAAATAAATTAATAAATATCTATATAATTTTCCTATATAATTATTCTTAAATTCTATAATTAATTACTAGTATAAAATATATATCTATCCCTATATATTTATATAAAGCTCTATATAAAGTTCTATACAAGGCTCTGTATAAAGCTCTATACAAAGACTCTACCAAAGCTCCGCTTAAAGCTCTACTCAAAGCTCTGCTTAAAGCTCTGCTCAAAGCTCTGCACAAGGCCCTGCTTGAAGCTCTGCGCAAGGCTCTGCACGAAGCTCTGCACGAGGCTCTACACGAAGCTCTGCGCGAGGCTCCGCACGAAGCTCTGCACGAGGCTCTGCACGAAGCTCTGCACGAAGCTCTGCACGAAGCTCTGCACGAAGCTCTGCACGAAGCTCTGCACGAAGCTCTGCACGAAGCTCTGCACGAAGCTCTGCACGAAGCTCTGCACGAAGCTCTGCACGAAGCTCTGCACGAAGCTCTGCACGAAGCTCTGCACGAAGCTCTGCACGAAGCTCTGCACGAAGCTCTGCACGAAGCTCTACCAAAGCTCTACGTAAAGCTTACCCCCTTCTGCAAGGCAAATCTATACCTACTAGCAGTCCTTAAGTATTATTTAAAGCTGGCATATTAATTTAGGTACTCTAGCTGCGGTAAGAAGAGGGCGGCGGTAGTTGTGGGAGGGGTGCAGCCGCTACGACTCAGGGGCGTCGGGCGCGATAATAAGACAACAAATTGGAATCGGGCAAATCGGGCAACGTAGTCTTCTTCGCCAGGTTTGATTTGGTAATTCTAGCCATTAGGAATAGCTTGGGGAGCTATAGAAGTTGAGATAATTTGGCTTAAAGTAGGTGTATATAGGCCCAAATACGCCGCGCGGGACTAACAAAAATCCGAACCGTGTACCAGACCTTCTAACGAAGGTCTTGCCAAAAGCGGTTGGCGTCTTGGCAAGGTAAGCCTTGGCAAGAAGGTCTGGGAACGAGACAACAGCGTCGCTGGCAGCCAGCTGCTTATGTAAGCAGTCAGTCAGTGTATACAGCCATAACAGTCAGTCAGCGGTAAGACTGCAGCGAGCTGTCAGCTCGCTGCATAGGTGGTAGGAAAGGATCAATTTGGTGGTGTTTTAAAGCTTTTAGTAGGGATTAAGGATCCAAGGATCTTCCGCTAAAATTCGGGCGGGAAACTCTGGGATATTTATATAAAATAGTATAGTTTTCTCCAAATTCCCCTTCGCGTCTACAGTCTTGCGCACGACCAGCTTCACCCCTTTCGCGCGAGATTTTAAATTCGGTACGCGCATCCAGTCTCGCTTAACTACCACCAACTATACATAGTAATAGTAGCGAAGCCATATGCTTGGCTGCGGCAATCGGCCTTCCTCCACAGTATCGTGATCTTCGTTAAATATCATGGTTTCCACCCGTATAATATTGCTTATCGACCTCGTGTTTTGGCGGCTATAACGGAGGCGTAGTTAAGGGGGAGAAGAGGAAGCGTACGTCTTTAATTTAATTCTCCTAGCTAACTAAGGCGATTCTCTAGGGTAACTAAAAAGGTTTACCTAACCCCGCTACTACTAACTTTTTTAATGCCTGCGCGGTACGCCAACTAAATCTAACGATATCTAAACACTATATAGGGTTAGATTTAAGATCGGGCAACGTTAATATTTGTGTATATTAAAGATCTAAAATTTAGCTCTATAACTCTATTAGATCTATACAAATTACCCGATTTAGATAAGCGCGCTAATAGCTGTGCAGTTAGCGTATACATATACCCAGCGAGCGGACAGCGAGCGATTTAATTAGTACAGTCAGTTAGCGGAGCTCGCTGAACGCTGACTGTTGGCTACACTGATATATTAAGACTTTATTATAATTACCCCCCTAGAATATTTTACAGGACCGTTTTATTCTAGTATATTTAGAGCTAAGTACTCTACTATAATACCTTTATCAGCGACCTAGTTATTAAATTTACCTTTAAGCGATGTTTTGTTGTTAATATAGATTATAATAACTTTAAAGCCATAGCGTCGCTTAATTACATTATAATATTAAATAATTACTTAAGTGGTTAATAACTTTTTCGCGAGTGTCTTAACCTTATTTATTTAGGTTAAATCGTTAAGGAAATGGATAGTATATTAGTGTCCGTTATAAGCTTTAATTTCTTAAATTAAATATATATATATATATATATATATAGTAAAAAGGCCTTATCGCCTTATCTATAGGTGTCCTTCTTAATATTACTGTATAATTATAGCACCTGGTATACTAAACGCGTATTTACGCGTTTGGTGCACCAACTACTTATTTATAAAGCACTGACTAATTAGGGGGAGGGCGCGTCAGTATATAGACTATATAGTCTACCTTAATAGAATTGACAGTTACCACTATCTAAAAGAGCATATAATACTATACGTATTTCGTGCCTCTGGATATAACTTACTTATATTATTAAGTTAATACAAACACTAATTAGTAAGCGCGCACAGATTAGCAATTACTTAATACCTCCCCCCAAGCGATATATAACAGCGACTACCCGTTTATATCCTAGTACGACCTGCTAAAAGGTCGGAAGTTGGGGATTATAGACTATATCACTATCTCTATATACTTATTTAAGTCTTAGTACGGTTTACTAGAAGTTTATAAATGCGAATATAGACCTTTATGGAACCCCCTACCCTCCTATAAACTATTATGGACCTATTAATTGCCTTTACGGATATTATAAGACCTCTTAAACTATTACGGACCTGTTAATTGATTTTACGGACCGTTATAAGACCTCCTCCACCCGCTATAAGCCACTACCACCCGCTATAAGCTCCTCTTAACCTATTATAGCTTATACAGACATACTACGCTATATAATATAGCAGATATAAGTAAGCAAATTAATAAAGGTTAAGAGAAGTGGAGTTAGGGAGTCGACCTTACGTCTATAAACGTCGTTAATAACTATATTAAGTTTAAAATCCTTAAATATGGATATTTTAAGTTTATAAACGACGACCTATAGGAGCAATATAAGGAAGACTTTGCGGACTTTATAGAAGCTATTTTTAAGGCTTATAACCTTATAACTATCCGTAACCTATAAACCCTCCTACGTAACTAAGGTGTATAGGTTAAAAAGGATAAGCGAGTTACTATTGCATGGTCTCTGTACGACATACTATATAAGGAGGACTAAACAGAATAGACTAAAGAGTAGATCCTAGATTATATTAAAACCAGCGGACTCTTTACTTTTTTTTAAACTTAATAGAATCTCTAGTCTTATAGACGACCTATTTAACTAAATTTATCCTATAGACTAAAGAGATCTTAAAATTAATCTTACGGGCTAAAGTATACCTAGTACTTAAGTTATGGACCATAATACCCCTGTAAACCAAAATACGGACTAAAACCCTTCCGTCGCTTAAGTTATAGATATATAAACTACCTAAATAAAGACCTATGGCAAGGAGCTAGCTAACCTAGCTAAGCTCTATACCGACGAATCTAAGTATAGCGGTGAAAACGACAACTTTAACTTTAAACTAACTATTTTTACAGACCTCTGTTAGAAGGCTAATATTCCTAAATAGGAGTTTAGCTAAGCCTACTCTACTATACTGCGTGGCCTAGCCCTTAACCACTATTACACCAACCTTAAGAGTAACCCCCTTAGTATTCCCTTTAATAAGCTATATAAAGCTATACATAACTACTTTAAAGGGCCAGAGTATAAGTGTAATATCCTTATATAATAGAATACGATTAAGTTACGGACTGTAATTAATAAGAATACCAAAAAATCGACTATAGAGTGCTTGTAAATTCTTATTAAAGACCTTTAGTACCTATAGCACGGCCTTAATGCTAAGCTTTAAACAGACAACTTCCTATATAATAAACTTATTATAGCTTGCTAGGAAGTAAAACCTTATAAATACGCCTGTTATAAGCCTATAGATACCTTAACTGGCCTTATTAACGATTTACAGTCCTCTATTATAATATATGAAGTTTTAAACCTACTAGGTAGTACTTAAGCCTTTATTACGGACCTATAAAACCCGCAAACTAACTTAGATGCCTACTTTATGGACCGCCACTACCGCTAGCAGTACCTATACTAACTAAGTCCTACCTATAACCCCCGTAGTAACTCCTATATAAAAGTATACCCCCATAAACAAACCAGCGAGAAGTGCTTTATATGCGGTAAGGAAGGATATTGGTTTATAAGGCATACCTAAGAAGAACGTAATCAGTCTAAGAAGAGATTTAATAGTCGGATTAACTAGTTTATCTTAGACTATAAAGGAAAGGAAGTGGAGGAGTCTCTTAACGAGTTAATGGAAGCCCTTATAATTAACTTTAACTTAGATACTTAGGAACAGGAGACCTTAAAGACGTTTCTAACTACTTTTAGACCTTTTATGGACGGCTAAGCCTTTAATATTACGACCGTATTAGCTGACCGCTCCTTTATATACTTAATCGCACCTAAAAACTAACCCGTAAGTATACCTGTTAAACCTATTATAGACGTTACGGACCATAAATAGGACCTATTTGCATATATCACCACAGAACGCTATACCCCTAAAGAATTCTATAGCGTTATAATCGATATAGGTGCCTCTAAGAAGTCTACTATAGGTTATAGATAATACCTTATATATAAGACCACTATAAATAATAATACGGACATTAATACTATATAAACTAGGGCTGTAAATGTCTAATTCGGCATTGGCTTAACCGTATTAATTAGATTAGTTGTAGTTAAGACTCTAATTGGCCTAGTTAACTTTCATATAGTAAAAGCGGATACCCCTTTTCTACTCTGCCTTACGGATATAGATAGGTTATAGGTTTACTATAATAATGTTATAGACACCTTAATTGGCCCCGCAACTGCCCTAGGAAGCAAGTATATTATCCTACCAATTATATAATAATTTGGACACCCGTTTTTAATATAGGGAGAGACTTTACAAACCTATATTTAGGAATCTTTTAACTATAACCTATGCTACCTTACTAGTACTAAAATCCACCGCCTATACTGCCGTTTTAGCCACCTATTAGCCGAAAAGCTGTATAGAGTCCTTAAACGCTTTAGATATAACGAAGTTAATAAGAAGGTAATTAACTACCTAACTAAATACTGTTCCTTTTGCTAGAAATATAAACGTTCCCTAGGCCGATTTAAGTTTACCCTTTATAAGGATCTTAATTTTAACCACTTAGTATATATAGACATTATGTATATTAACGGCAGCCCAGTATTATATATAATTAATAAGGCAACCTACTATTAAGCCGCCCGTTAGTTATAAAATATATTTATAAAATATACTTAGGATATTTTACGGACCTACTAGATTAATATATACATTGGACCCCCTAAGTATATTACCCACAACGCTAGTAGAAACTTTATTAGTAAGGAATTCCAATAGTATACTATAGCTATAGCTATTTTAATAAAAGCCGTTCTAGTTAAGGCGTACTAGTCCGTTAGGCTTATTAAGCGAGCTTATCTAGCTCTATAGAGAGCTTACTAAATTATTATGGACGAGTGTAAGGATATTTAAAGGGAACTAGCTTTACAGATGGCCGTAAAAGCCGTTAACGATACCGCTAGCCCTAATAGACTAGTACCCACCCTCTTGGTTTATAGAGCCTACCTAAGGATAGGTAAACTAGACCCTTCTGCCCCGTTTATTACAGATTAAGCAACCGCAATATAGAAGGCAATAGCTAAAATAGTTAAGTTACGGGCCAAATAAACTGTTAATAGCGCCCTATACTACCGTAATAGACCTAATATAATATTAGTATACGACCTCCCGCTTAATTCTAAAGTCCTTATATAGCGTAAGAGCGGCAATTAGACTAGACCTTATTGTTTACTAGCTATAGAAGACGAAACGTACTACGTATAACTTCTTAGCGGACTAACTAGCTTTAGAAGCACGTCTATAAAACCCTATTTTTGGTCTAAAAATACCTATAACGTTAAACTAGATAAACTGGAAGCACCCTTACCTACTCTAGAAGTCCCCTGTAAACTTACTAAACCTACTAAACCTGCTATAAAGCGTGGCCGAGGATGCCCCTAAAAGCACCCTATAACTAAGAACCCTATAATAAAGAATTACTTAACCTCCGCAGGCACATCCGCAAGGTAACCCCTACCTATAGATATATTAGTTCTAGTATAGGAAACCCCTTTTATGGACTTATAATGTAAAGAGATTAATAGACTACTTAAAAAGGGCGTCTTTACGGTTATAATGGAAAAAGACGTTCCGCAAGGCGTCTGTATATTTAACTTACGCTTTATTAATGAGATTAAGCACCCTAGTACTAACAAAGCCTTTAAGAAATTAAGGCTTGTTATATAAGCTTATAATAACTAAGGAAAGGACTTAGTCCTTACGTAATCGCCTATAATTTAATAAGTTAGTTAACGGATTATACTTATACTTATGCCTAGACTACAGCAAACTAAACCTATAGCCCTCTACTTACGGGATATCTTGTAAGCCTATATATAGTCTAATACCTACCTAAGCAGAGATATCTATATACAACTACCCCTTAAGCTTAATTTACAACTAGAAACAATTTTATAGGTTATAAAACCCCTTTATAGAGTGCCAGAAGCTAAAAACTACTGGTTTAAGATATATTACTAGTATTACGTCTATAAGCTTAAGATAGAGCAGTTAATATATAACCCCTACCTCCTATATACCCCATTAAACGGCCTTAGTATTATTAGACTCTAAATAGATAATACCCTCTTTTTAGCGGACCAGACTTTTGTGGATATAGAAGAGACTAAACTATAAAAGGCTAAGTTCCTAGTAAAACTGTAAGAGTAGTTAACTAAGCAGACCCTAATTAAGTTTAATAGAGGTTTAATTAAATAAAAGGGCAACCTAATCTAGCTAACTTAGGAACGCCAAGCTTAAAAACCTAAGGCTTATTATAGTAAAGCCTACGGACCTTACTAGCTCCCGCGGAGAGACCCGTAAGACTATAAATATAAAGGACTAATACGTTATATAGCGTGCAAGAGGCGTCTATATTACTATAGTCTATTAACCCAAATCTGCCTATAATTTATCCTTTGCGGCCTAGGTAACAGATCTACAAGAGGAAAATATTAAGTAGCTTAATAAACGTATTTAGTGGCAAATTGATAATACAATAAGAGGACTTACTTTTGTGCCGCTAGACCTAAATTCCCTTAGCTTACTGGTATTTATAGATGCCTCCTTTACTAATAATAGGGACCTATTATTATAAATTGGCTTTGTAATTGTACTTATGGACTATAATTAGGATGCAAATATACTCTACTAGTCTTTAATTAAATGTAAACGAGTAACCCGTAGTATACTAGCTTCTAAGCTATATGCACTAGCTTATGGCTTTAATATAGGAGCCGCAATTAAGTTAACAATCTAGAAGATCCTATAATTGGAGCAATTACCCCTGGTTCTATGCACCGATTTAAAGTCCCTTTACGACTGTATAGTTAAACTAGGTACAATACAAGAGAAGAGGCTTATAGTCGACCTAATGTGCTTACGTTAGGCTTACGAACGGCGTAAGATTATAGAGGTTAAATGGATTAGCAGCGGAGATAACCTAGCAGACGCTATGACTAAGGTAAAGCTGTGTTAAGCTCTTAAAACTCTAATTAACACAAATAAGCTTAATCTAAAGGTTATAAAGTGGGTGGAACGAGACTAACGGAGTACTTATGGTTCATTTACGGTCCGTTAGAAGGCCGTATAGTTCATTTACGGCCCATCGGAAGGCTATACGATTCATTTTACGGACCATGAGTAGGACTTACAGCTAGACTAAAGCATTGTTTGGAAGGCAGCCTAGAAGGCACTTCGGGAGAAATTCCTTATGTATTTCTTTTGTATTTTATAGTTCTATTAAAGCAATTACGGAGGCTATATACAAGTGGGTCTATTTTTAAGTGCCGCTAGTATATAATTATAGCACCTGGTGTATCAAACGCGTATTTACGCGTTTGGTGCACCAACTACTTATTTACAAAGCACTGACTAATTAGGGGGAGGGCGCGTCAGTATATAGACTACGTAGTCTACCTTAATAGAATCGACAGTCACTACTATCTAAAAGAGCATACAATACTATACGTATTTCGTGCCCCTGGATACGACTTACTTATATTATTAAGTTAATACAAACAATTACCTTATAAGCTTTACTAACTATATAGGTTTTATATTTAATTATTATAGGGCCTTATACAATCGCCCTAGTCACTTCCTTAAGCAATTACTTAATTATAACACTTTTTATATATCTAAGTTGACTATACCAAAGCCATCTGTCTACCTTTTAATTTAGTAGAGGTTCTGTTAATTAAGCCGCAAAGGATATATCCTCTATTATTCTTAGCTTTAATTTGTTATATTTAAGAGTTACCTAACTATAGTAATATCCGCAATATGCGAACTTCTTACTACCGCGATAGTAGAGGTAGTTATACTTATTATACTAAAAGACTTCCTTTTTATTAAGTCTACGATTATAGACTAGATTTATATAAAATCCTAATATATACGCAGCCTTATTTAAATTTTTTTTTATACTTTCCTAATGAGGTAATAATTATAACTTTAGCTGTTCTAAAGCCTTTAATATTTTTTATATTAGATCTAGTATATACCTAATTACTAGCTAGTTAAATATTTCCTATAAACCTTACTTAGTCGTTAATAACGTATAGGGTTATTATAGGGGTAAGAATTATACTATTATATAGAGCGTAATTAGATATAATATAAGCTCTAGCTTAATAAACTGCAAAGCTTCCTAATAGGTTACTAGGTAAGCTCTTCTGCTTTATATTATTTAGCTTCTTATTAAATAATGCTTTATTTCTTAACTAATTAATTATAGCCTTAAATTTAGGTAAAGAATTAGCAAGCTTCTACTCTACTAACTATTTTTTAAATTATTTAATTTCTATCCTAATAGTTAAATTAATTTAATAAGATAGTAACAGTTCTTATATGGGAAAATTAGTCCGTATAGGAACGGCTTTATCTATTCCTTCTTATCTATCCTTTTTAAAGGCTTTACTTCCGATTTAGTATCTAATTTATCTTCCGATTTAAGCTTATTAATTAGCTCTTTT
This sequence comes from Cenococcum geophilum 1.58, assembly GCF_001692895.1. Taxonomy (NCBI): domain Eukaryota; kingdom Fungi; phylum Ascomycota; class Dothideomycetes; order Gloniales; family Gloniaceae; genus Cenococcum; species Cenococcum geophilum. The sequence goes on from NW_027137597.1 coordinate 804,387, forward strand.
TTAAAGCTGGCTATATAGGATCTATGCTAGCTCCTTACCTTCTAAGCTAACTCTAAGCAACGGTAATTATAGTAGACTTCGATAATATTATAAAGGGTAAATAGATATTCCTTCTTCTACTTAAGCTTCTATAATTTACTTAATTAGTATTCTAACCAATTTAATAAGATAAATTTAACGGTATATATAAAGTCTTTAACTGGTTAATTACTATCTACCTTAGGTAATATACTAGACCAGTTCCGGGTTGCAAAGGAAATGGTAATAGAAGGCAAAGGGGCGAGCAACAGGCGCCTCCTAATGACTCTACAGTAGTAGAGTAAAGTTTGCGATACTAGCGCGTCCGTAGGCTTGTTACAGCAGCAGTAGTTCCTAAGGAGGTTAAAAAGTAAGGTAGTAGAGCACCATAGGTAACTTATAAGCGCTAAGTAGGCGAGTCCTAAAAGGCAGGGAGATAAATTACGGGGTTTTCTTAAATCGAGTTTTCTCCCTATATGTAAATAAGGAGTAGTCCGCGTAAGCATAATAGGGATCCGAATCGGACGTTAAGCAATGAATTATTATTATTACTACCTTAGGTAGATTAACCTTCCTATAATCCTTATATACCTTCTCCTATTTATAGAGCCACTTTTTAATATTCTAACTCTTTAGGGCCTTCTTTATTTTCTAGTATTAAGTAACTAGGTTAAGCTTCTAAGTATTATTAGTTGGAGTAATAGCCTACTTAATATAACGAAGCCTTGTAGGAAATACTACGATAGACTTATTAATAGGCTAGATATATAGGTAACTAATAAGTTAATAGCTATAATATAACTAGTGGAGTGGTTACCTAATAGATTAACTTTAATTATATTCTAAGATTTACTATAAAGAAGAGAACTATTTAGGTAGGGACTGTAGTCCTTTAAATATATAATACTGCGCCTAAGAAATATATTAGTACGTTAGTATGTTAGTACGTTACGTTCCTATATTCTAAACTTATAATATAACTATCTATATAACTTAGCTACCTTTTATCCTATAGCTTAATTAGTTCTAGCGCCTCCTATACTATCTTAACTAACTTATTTATATCTTTTTTTAGTAATTATACTACTACTAATATAAGGTCCGTAATACTATCCCCTTTCTCTTTATCTTTATCCTTGAAGATATCTCCTATCTCTAAGTTGTTTATTAAAGGTATAGCATTCCCGTTCTTAATTTAATAACCTTTATTATTTCTAATACCTCCTATTAGATCCTTTATGTCTAATTATTATAACTAGCTAATAACGTTTATTCTTTTGCTTAGTAAAGTTATACTATCCTATTCTTATTATATAGAGAAGAAGTTAGTATATATTATAATTACGGCTCCCTTTAGTTATCAACCTTTTTCTTATACTAAGTATACGCAAGCGAATATACGGTCGTCCTATAATATTTAATCCGTCTTTAACGCTAAATATATACGTCTCGCAATTCTATATAATTATCTTATTCCTTATCTAATTTATCTTAGGGTTTTGCGTATTAGTAGTAGCTAAGAGACTAGAGAGTAAGCTAGCTAAGGCTCTTACTAAGGTTTAATAATGTTTTAATAAAGCATCTTAGGCCCTAAAGGCTTAACTAGATACTTATACTTAATTATTTTGTCTAGTAAAGGTTTATAAAAAGGTACGCTCTAAAGAGGTATATTTAGTTAAGTAAGGTCTCTCTAAGCTTAAGGCTAAGGAGGCTAAAAAAGATTCTAATTTAGAAGAGATAGAAATAACTTATACGTTAGCGGTAGATCCCTTAGATAATCCGGTTCGTCTATTACCTTTAACTAATCCCTTTATCTTTAGCTCCTTTTTAATATTACCTAACCTATTCTCTTTTAATACTCCTATACCTTTCCTATAGAGTTCTTTAAGTTCTATAGTAGCTCCTAGGTAGTCTTATTATAACCTATCCACTTTACTTTATACTATATTTTGTTATTAATGTCCTTATAATTAATAATCCTTAAAACCTACTATTTATCTTCCTCTTGTCCTCTATACGTGTCTACTTTATAAACTAGTAGTTCTATATCTCTATACGCTAGCTCTAGTATCGCAATATACTATATAGGGTAGATTTTTATTTTCATAGGTAAGTTAAGTCTGTATATAACTTCTAAGATCTTAGCTATAATTTTAAATAGTCCTAGTCTAACGTAATCTAATTTCTTACTTAGTTATTAACTTGTAAAATTTTTATATAATAGCTATACTTTATCCCCCTTCTTAAGATCTAGTTCCTTAGATCTCTTAGCGTTATAGTACTTTTTTATCTTTTTTTATACCAATTTCGCTATAATGTAGAGATCTTTATAGAGATTTATTAGAGTTTCTATTCTCTACTTTACTATTTTACTTATTTTCTTTACTTATTATAGTAATAATAATATTTTAGGCTTATACCCGTAATTCGCCTAAAATAGTAATATCTCTATACCTTTTTATAGTGTTATATTATATATAAACTATATAACTAGTAGTAATAATACCTAATTATTTTATACGTAATTAATATAATGCCTTAAATACTATTCTAGTATCTAATTTAGTCTTTTTATCTATCTATCCGTCTGCGGGTAATATATAGTAGAAGTTACTACTTAAACTCCTTATTCCGCTAAAAATACTTCCTAAAATACTACTATAAATCTTAGATCTCTATCTAATATAATTTTACTTAGTGCCCTATATCTTATAAATACTTCTTTAATATAGATTCTAGCGATATCTTCTATTAAGATTTCTTCTATATATGCTATAAAGTAGCCCTATTTAGTTAACTTATCTACTATTATAAGAATTATATCGTGCTCTTATTCGGTAATAGGATCTCTTAACTTTAGTAACTTTATAATAAAGTTCTATAATATTTGTTACGGACGCTTTAAGTACTATATTACGACTACTTGGAGAAGAGTTAGAAGAAGCTAGTTGGTTAATAAAAGCACGGTCTAGGATAGATCTAGTTAAGCCATGTGATAAGGAATGGTAACTAAGTCACGTAATATAATCTGTATAATCTATATAATCTATATAATCCGTAACAAAGTAAATAGAGCACGCGTATATTATATATAAGAAGGATTTTATAGGAGTAAGGTTGTGTATTTAAGGACCCTTAGTCCCTACCTAGATAGTTCCTTTCTTATAGTAATTCTTAGAATACAATTAGAGTTAATCTATTAGGTAACCACTCTACTAGTTATTATTACGTTGTTAACTTCCTTATATTACCTACACACCTAGCCTATTAATAGGACCTACTGTAGTTCTTACTATAAGGTTCCGTTATACAATTACTACCTAGTTACGGTATTAAGAAGTTAGATAATATGCCACTAAAAGCGGCCACCACAACGCCCTTAACGGCAGCAACTACCTTAGAATTAGGTAATGATACTAGTATGGCAGATACTAACTTATAACAACCTGTAACAGTAGGGTAGTTATAATAGATAGTTAACCGGTTAACGGAAAATAATGTAATACTCGAAAATAGGATTAATGGGATAGTAGTAGTAAAGGTTAAGTTACTATTAATTAAGAGATTCTTAGGAGAAAGATTAAAGCTTAAAGGATTCCTTACGTAAATATACTTTAAGGTTACGTAAGAGGGAGTAAAGCTAATAACACCTATGGATTAAGTGGCGTATATAGGACTATTTTTAATAGAAAGAGCACTTAAATAGTTTAAGCCTTACCTTATAGAAATATAAGTAAATGGAATAATAACTATAAACTAAGAGGTATAGTTTATGTTTTTAAGCTAGAATGGGTTTGTGGAGTAACTTATATAAATATTTAGAGACCTAGAGGCAATAACTACAGCAAAAAGAAAACTCTAAGATATTACGCAACGAACCTTAGCAATTAAGTATACGATATAGTTTTAGATACTAGTGATATAGGTTAAGAGGAATAATAAGGCGCTTATGGCATAGTATAAATAGGGACTTAAGGCTAAAGTTTAGGACGTAATTATTCTAATAGAAGATGCAAACACCCTAAGGGAATTAATTAATTAAGTAATTAAGATTAATAATAGGATCTTCTAAAGGGAATAGACTAAGAAGGGTTAGGACAGAGTTCTATAGTTATATAAGACGTAGAGTACGCAACGACTAAAGCTAAGTTAAAAACTATAGTATAGTGCAGAGCTAATGGACCTAAGTAGTACTAAAGAAACCTATAAGAGATAGATAAAGATACTATAGAAACCTAAAGGTTAAGGATTAAGTAATTATAGGACTAAGGAATAGAGGCTAAACTAGAGATCTTAATAGCAGAAGACGTTTAGGCGGACTTTATAATAAAATTAATAGTTTAAAGACGGAGCTTATATAAATTATAGAAAATAAGGTTACTTTGCTAAAGATTATAAAAATAGTTAGAGTTACTATATAATAAGGGGAACTAGATTAGTAAACGATATACACGTATAGAGGGACGACAGTATACTACAAGAAATAAAAGAATGTTTAATTAGAAGTTTCGCGTTTTGTTATAATAACGCATGCCGAATTTATAAAGACGCTAAGTATAGTATAAGCTATTGGCTATAGGAGCCAGAGTTAAAAGAACTTAAAGGAACTAAAAAGTTAGATAAAGAATAAGATTAACTCTATAAGCTGGATTAAGATATTATAGTAATATACGGATAAAGATTAGTAATAATAATAATGGAGTTAGAACACTTATTAATTAATAGCAATAAGGACGAAAAAGGAACTAACTAGGGGTATTTAAACCTTAATAACGCAATAGAAGCAGAAACTGAGACCACTATAAAGTAAGGTTTAGTAACGGGTATTATAATACCATTAGATACGGTATTTATCGCTTTATAAGACGGAAGGAGAAGTATCTATAAGGGATTAAGCAAGCAGACGACTACTAGTGCTAGCTCACCACTTAATAAAGGTAAAAGGCTAAAGGCTTAAATTTTTTAAGACGAGATAAGAGATATTTAAGATTTTAAAGCAAGAATAAGGATAGCTTAAGGACCTATAACGGACGGAAACCGATAGAGCAGAGTAGTAGCTTAATTTAAGGATATACAAATAAGTAAGGGACAGAGTTTCCTAAAAGCATAAGACTCTTAAGATAAAATAAGTAAGATTTAAGACTTTTAAGACGAGATAAGAACTCCTAAGCCTAGTTAAACTAAGGTAGGAGTAAAGCTTAAGATAGAAGCTAGCTTAGGATTAAGGATTCTATAGGACTAAGACTTTAATATACAAATAAGGACTATTAATAAGGGAATTAAGAAGTAAGAAGACTTTAGAGATCTACTTATAAGATATAAAAAGAAAGAAACCATAGTAGAATTTAGAGCAAGAATTACTATATAGTAAAAACAGAAACTAGATAAGATATCTAGTATACCAGGCTGTATAAAGGATAGAGTACCTATATAAAGGGTTACTAATAGACCTAAGATAGGTATACTAAGAGCTAAGTAGCTTACCGAACTAGAATAAGAAGAGGATTTAGGGATTCTAACTAGGTTTAAAGAATAATATATAAAGGGCTGTTATAATATAGTAATAAGGAGATACTTTCTAACGGACAAGCTGTATATACTTAAGGGGCTGTACTAAAAGTAGTATAGGTAACGATATAATAATAAATAGGAAGATTTCTATATATAGTTAGATAAATAAGTTATTTAGGACCACCTAATTATGGAAAAGGCTATAACTTATATTAAAGGAGCTTTAATTATAATATTAAAGGATCTAAAGGAGTAATTAGAGGACTAGAGAAGTAAAAGGCGAATCTTAGTACCTATAAATAAAGTTACAACGCTTAGATTAACACGAGAAAGGTTTAAACTTAAGAATAAAAATAAGCCGAGAGTTAACCTAAGACACTAAGCGTATTATATATATAGATAATATATATAATATATATAGAGCACCTAAAGATAAGAACCGGAAGTACTTAGTAAGGATATATTAGGCACCGGATAAGGCAAAATATTAAAACGCTAAGTATATATATAGTTAGCACCCTATAGAAGTTTAAGAATAAAGGGACTTAATACTTTAACTAGGAAGATTCCTTACGGAAGAATACCTAGATAGATAATAGTGGTGGGAATATTTAGAGAATACCTATCTATAGTATATTAAAGATAAGAAGCGAACTAAGTATTAGCTAAAAGTAGACTAAGTATAAATAGGATCTAGTAGTTAATAGTTAGGAAAAGTAAAGGCCTATAGGACTAGAGGGAGCTAGTAGTAGAGCCTTAAACCCTTAAAGGAATTTAAGGACAACACCTAAATTTATAAATTAATTGGCAAAATTAGCAGTTTAAAGTATTAGTAGATAGTAGAGTAATAAGGAACCATATATTACTAGCAGCAGTTAAAAAAAAATAGGGCTACTATATAGGTAGAAGGAGCACCTATATTTATTAGTAACAATTTTAGGAGATCTAATAGCCTATAAAGGAGGCATTATTAATCTTAAAACAGGACCTATTTGGTTAACTATTAAAGGAAAACAAATTAAGATATCTTTTAATATTCTACTATTAGGGAAGAATAAGGCAATATTAGAAATACCTTAGTTATAGGAATATAATCTAAAGATCAATTAGGTTATAGGTTAGGTTAATATTAAAAATACTTAATAATATAGGATGCGATAATAAACTAAGTTAGTATAGTACTAAGTTAGAGTAATATATAAAGAGACCAATTAAGGATTAAGTTATATACTAAAGAGATACTATAAATATAGTAAAAAGTTATAGTTACTAGAAAGTGAAAAGCTAGTAAAGTATATAGTATAGGATTATAAAATAGAGTTAGAACTAGGAATAAGTCTAAGGTTCTTTCTAACCTATAAGCTTACTAAAGAGGAAGGTAAAGCATTAAAAGAGTTTATCTAGGAGAACTTATAAAAGGGATATATTAAATTATTACAGTTATTAGCGGGTTATCCAGTACTGTTCGTACTAAAGAAAAATAGAAAACTTAGGTTATGCATTAACTATAGACAGTTAAATAGCATTATAAGAAAGGATAGATATCCTTTACCCTTAATTAGTAAAATTTAAGATAGGATTAGTAATGCGCAAATCTTTATAAAGATAAATCTAAGATAGGCGTACCATTAGATTAGAATTAAGGAAGGCGATAAATAGAAAGCAGCTTTTAGGTTAAAGGAAGGACTATATAAACCATTAGTTATACAATTTAGACTTATAAACGCACTAGCAACGTTCTAAAAGTAAAATAATAATATATTAAGAGAATACCTCGATAAGTTTATTATAGTATATCTTAATGACATTATTATCTACTTAATAACTAAGAAAGAATATAGGGAATACGTTAAATAGGTTCTAAAGAGACTATAAGAAGAATAGATACTAGTAACAATTAAGAAATATAAGTTCTTTATAAAGAAGACCGATTTTATTAGATTTATTATTAAACTAGGTAGACTAAGTATAGACCTAAAAAAAATTAAAGCTATAGTAAATTAGTAAAAACTAGAGAACGTTACATAACTAAGATTGTTTTTAGGGTTTTGCAATTACTATAGGAGGTTTATAGTATAATAGTTAAAGAATATTAAGCCATTTACTTAATTAATAAAGAAAGAGGAACTATAGGTATAGGAAAAAAAGTAAAGAGAATTATTTAAGGAACTTAAGGAGTTGTTTACCTAGGAACTAATCCTTAAAATCTATTAACTAAAGTTAGAGACGGTTATAGAAATAGATATATTAGACTTTATATTAGGAGTATACTTTATATAAAAATATAAAGATAGTTAGCACCTAGTAGTATACTATAGTTGGAAGATAATACCACTAAAACTAAACTATAACATCTATAATAAGGAGTTATTAGGTATAGTTACAGCACTAAAGAAATAGAGAGTATTCTTGCAAGGAATAGAAAAACTATTTATAGTTAAAACGGACTATAAGAACCTAATAGGATTCTTAATAATAAAGAAACTTAACTAAAGATAGGTTAGATGGGCAGAAACACTTATAGATTACTATTTTAAGATTTAGTATACTAAGGGTATAGACAACTTATAAGCAGATACTCTAAGTAAAAAAGCTAAACTATAAAGTAATAAGAAGCCATTAGGGGCTTTATTATAAAAAAAAACATAGATAGATTAATAGGTACAATTATCCAAAAATTATAGTAACTTAAAAAGATAAGCTAGAAAGAGTCTATAAGACACTAAAAAGCTTTTAGGTATAAAAAATTCTAAAAGCATAACTAAAAGATCTATAGATAGATATATATAAGAACTAAGAAGTAAAGTATATCCTAAGAAGTATAGCAGAGCATTTTATAGAAGACTTTTATAAGGGAATAACTCGATATAACGGAGCTACGGGCTTAGTGTTAAGACTCTAAGAAGAGTACATTATTAATAGAATCTAGGGTTTAGCACGAAAAATCACTAAGAAATGCTTAAATTGCTAAAGAAATAAACTAATAAGGCATAAGCTATACGGAGGGCTATAACCTATTAAAATACTAGGAAGACCATAGGAGGTTATATTATAGGACTTCATTATTAAGTTACTAAAGTTAAGAGATTCTATTACCGGGCAAGATTATAATATAATTTTAGTAATAGTAGACAAGCTAACGAAGTAGGGATACTTTATAGCCTATATAGAAGAAATATTAGCGGAAGGTGTTACTAGAATCTATATTAAGGAAGTATTTATAAGATATAGAGCACTAAGCAAAATTATATTAGATAGAGATTTAAGATTTATAGCAGCATTTTAGGAGGTATTCTTAGCGGAATAAGGAGTTTAAGTAGCAACTTTTACCGTATATTATCCGTAGACAGATAGTTAGACGGAAAGACTAAATTAGATACTAGAGCAGTATCTAAGGTATTACGTTAATTATATATAGAATAATTAGGTATTACTATTACCAATTATATAGTTTGTATATAATACCACACTATAAAAAGGAATAGGTACGTTACTATTTAAGGCGAATTACAGGTATAAGCTAAGAATATTGTTATTGCTATAATAAGTAAAGAAAACGAGTAGTATAGCTAAAAAAAGAATAAAGACTTTAATAATTCTTTACGAGAACCTTATAGAAACAGCTAAGGTAGTACAGCAAAGAATAAAAAAGTACTATAATACTAAGAGATTTAAGGGACCAGATCTTAAGGAGGGAGATAAAGTATAGCTACTATACAAATTTTTTAAAAGTTAACAACTAAGTAAGAAGTTAGACTATATTAGACTAGGACCTTTTAAAATTATATAAAGAATTTCACTAGTTATATTTAAGTTAAACCTACCAGCTAAAATAAAAATTTACCCTATATAGTACATCGCAATGCTAGAGCTAGTATACGGGAATATTAAGCCACTAGTTTATAAAGCAGATACGTATAGAGGATAAAAAGAAGATAAATAGCAAGTTTTAAAGATTGTTAGTTATAAGAATATTAATAATAAAATATAGTATAAAGTAAAGTGGATAGTGTCACGGCTTAAATAAATGCCTCTGAACCGAAGCTTAAACGAATGCTGTATTACCAAGATACTAAGCTAAAGAGAAGGAAAAGGGGTCGCTAGGACCGATGTAAACAAATATATAGGGTAAGCCGCCAAGGCGCTAGCTTTAGGCGGGCTAATCGCAGGTCGGTAGAATATGGCAGAATTTGGCAGGTAACGTGCAATAGCGCCGTTATATTACCCCCCTCTTTAAAAGAAAGCCTGCCCTTAGGCTTAGTTAGAAAAAATAGGGTAGCACTAGGCTTATAAATGTAGGATTATAAAAATATAAGATGAGGAGATAAAAGGGGATATAAGTCCGTCCTAACTAAGTACAAAGGGCGATTATAGGCTAAGTGGAAGCACTAGGCCAGAAAGAGTAGCCGCTAAAAGTCTTAGCACGGATCTAACTAATCAGATAACTTTAACCGGCGGTTAAAGTTCCTAGATATCTGAAATTTTACGGTACTAGCAGAAAACGGCAGAATATAGCAGAATTTGGTAGATAGCTATATTAGGGCTTTGGGGCGTTTTTGTCCCTATGTTCTTCTGGTAACTTATCGTCTTTATTATACCAGCATTCCATCTATTCGTCTAGGTACTTTGGGGGTCTAGGCGCATTAGGGTATTGGTTATAAAATTCTTTAAGCTTTTAGGGGCAGCCTATAAAGTTCCACATAGGGTACTAGGTTAGGTTAGGATCGTAGCCCTTCTATTAGACACGGTATTTTAGCGCTCCCCGTACTATCTTACAGGCCAGTATTTTATTAACCTCCCATTTATTATCACCGTTTACTTAAACTGGTAGGGGAGGCTCGTTCTTTTGTTTAGGTAATGGGTTGTTTATAGCTTTCCATAACTTGTCTAGCGAGAAGATAGAGTAAACCCTAATTAAGTCTAGGAGCTTTATCTTATATAAGTTGCCTATCTTCTTAAGAACCTTATATGGTCCTGCCATCTGGTAGTCCAGCTTACGGCTAGGTCGTTCGGTCCTCTAATTCCTTATTATAACCTAGACCATATCGCCAGGGGCAAAATCGGGCTCTTGACGGTGTTTGTTCGCCTGCTATTCCATTAACCTCTAAGCTTTTTCCAGGTTCTCGCGGGCTACCGTTTAGGCCTCCTCCAATCGTTTGGCGTACTATTAGGCCTTAGTATAGGATAGCTTCTCTTATACAGTCTAGGGTTCTTTTGGCCTTTTCTAGTCAAAGCTTATGCAGGGTAAGTATCCTATTTCTAGCTAAATCGGGGCAAACCCTGTGGAGTTATAGGGTAGGGTTACTTACGCGTAGTCTATTAAGGGTAGTAGTTTAGACTAGTTGTCCTAGAAATAGTTAACGAAGGGCCTAAGCCTCTGGTCTAGGTACTAATTTATAATCTCTGTCTAACCGTTTATCTAGGGGTAATAAGCCGTAGAAAGCTTTAGCTTAATGCCTAGGATCTAGGTAAACTTATTCTAAAAGGCCAATATAAACTGCGGCCCGCGATTAGATATAATAGTATCTAGTGGTCCGTAGATTTAGTAGACGTAATAGATATATAACCGGGCTGCCTCTTTAGTATTAATATTCTTGTGATATGGAATTAAGAACAGGCGTTTACTAAAGCGGTTAACTATAACTATAACTATATCATATCCGTCACGGTCCCTAGGTAGTTTGTAAAAGTCTATAAAGATATACTATTAAGGGCGCTCTAGTATTAGGAGTAGCTTAAGTAGTCCTAGGGTCTTATCCCATAGGATTATAGCTCTCTAGCAGTCTTCGCAGTTCCGTATATATTAATCAATATCTATAACTATTCTTGGCCAGTAGTAGCGGTAGTTAATGATTTTATGGGTCTTGTTCTTGCTAGGGTATACCGTAGAGACTTGGCAATAAGCTTCGCGGATTAGTTTGGTCCGTAGATTATTAACATTAGGGACTATAAGCCGCTCCTAGTATAGGAGCAATTCTTCCTCCATCTTAAAATCGGGGTCTCCTTTTACGGCTTATTCGCGGAGGGCCTTTAGGGCATCAGCCGTGCGGTTTGCAGTTAGGAGGCGGTTAATTAGCCCTATTAGCTTATCTAAGGACTCCTCTATTAGTGCTAGCTCGTTTTGCTAGGAGTCTAGCTCCTTAAGGATCCGCGGGTTAAGCTGTTCTGGATAGAGGAGGGCGCGCGTCCAATATTAGGTCTTTAGCTTATCCTAGGGTCCTACATCTTATTCTCTTCGGGTTAGGGTATTAGCCTTAGAGTTTTGCTTACTAGAATGATATATAATTATAAAGAAGAATTAGGAGAGTATTTCGGCCTACTGGGCTTATTACCCTATAAGCTGCTTTATAGTTATAAAGTACTTTAGGGCTTTATAATCTGTATATATCTTAATCCGGGAGTTCGTACCTTTAAGCTCTACGCGCCATTAGGAGAGTAATTAAATAATAGCTAGCATTTCTTTATTATATACTTCGTAGTTACACTTAGCCGGGTCTATTATTTTTAAGAAGAAAGCTATAGGGTACTATTCGCCGTCTAGATGTAACTGTAATAGGATTCCCACTACGACCCTATTAGAGGCGTCTATTTCTAGCATTAATTTAAGGTCCGGGTTATAGTAATAAAGAATTAGGGAAGAGATAAGCCAATTTTTTACCTCTTTAAAGGCCTTTATATAGCTATCGTTAAAGACAAAAGGCGTATCCTTCCTAGTTAGTTATATAAAAGGTTTTGCCACAATTCCGTAGTTACGGATAAACCAGCAGTAGAAATTATAAAAACTAAGAAAGGACTAGATTCCTTTTACTGTATAAGGGGGCTTCTAGTTATGGATTACCTCTACCTTCTTAGGGTTAACCTTAATTCCTTTTATAGTTACGATAAACCTAAGGTATTTTATACGTTTTACCCTAAACTCGCATTTCTTAATATTAACTTATAAGCCTGCGTTCCGTAGTCTCTCTAGGACCTTCTTAACATAAACTTAATGCTTAAGTTCGTCGTCTAAGTATATAAGAATGTCGTCTAAGTATGCCGTGTAGAATTCGTCGAGGTAATTAAAAAGAACGTTATTTATATATCTTTGGTATGTAGCTAGTCCGTTTATTAGTTTAAAAGGAAGAACTTTGTATTTATAGGAACTATAGCGGGTACGGAATATTGTTAAATCTTTAGATATAGGGTCTATCCTAATTTGGTAGAAAGCTTAGCGGATATTAAGTTTAGTAAAAATCTTTGCCTGGCTTAAACGTGTAAGGGTCTTGTTAATTAAAGGAATAGGATACCGGTCCTTTTAAGTAATAGCATTTAGCTTTTAATAGTCGATACAAAAACAAAGGCCTCTATTAGGCTTTTTTATAAATAGGATAGGGGAAGCAAAAGGGGCTTAACTTAGCTCGATAAACCCTTTATCTAGGTTATTAATTAAGTACTACTTTATTACTTTTAGCTTATCTATTAATTAATAGTAGAGGGGGCTATAGCCTAGCGAGTTATAGGCCTCTAATTAAATCTTATAATTATATATCTGGTAGAGGGGTAACTTATCTAAGGCTGCCTTTAAGAATGCATCCTTATAGCCTATATAAATGGTAGGAAGGAGGCGTTTAATTAGTTCCTTATTAGTTTCCTTATCTGGCCTTTCCTCTCTATTATTAATAATTCGGTTAATCTTATATAGGCTCATTATAAAGACCTTATTGTCCTTCCGGTATATATTAAAGTAAAACACTATAGCGCTAATTGTGGCAATGTCTATAGTAGGGGGGTTAACTAACAATAGGGGCGTATGTAACTTTAGGGACTTCTAGGGTACTAGCGTCATTATTACTCCTTTTAGCTCCTATTGCATCTTTTGGAGGTTATCCCTTATATCCTATTAATACGTTCTTTTCTATAACGGTTAGATCTATACGATTTAGACATTATCTACGTTATTATCTGTCCCGCTTTTATATATAGAGTCCTCTTTAAACGTAGTACTTTAGGAGAGTATCTTTATTGGTACGGAGTTCTTTCTAGCTTCGCGGCGGGCGTTCTCTTAGGTAAAGGCTAGGTCATAGGCCTAGACATCCTGCTAGTAGGTAGGGTCAGCCCTTACGGCTAGTGTCTTGCGGTTAGTTTAGATCTCCCTAATAAAGAAGGGTAACTTTGGTCTATCCTCTAGCTAGACAAACCGTCTTTTTTGTATATTTAACCAAATATTAAAATAGGACATCTATTTTTGTCTAAGGATTATATTATAGGACCCTAGGTCTAGGATGCAAAAGGGGATACTATATTGGCGTTGTCCGTTAAGAGCGATATATAACTTTAAGACGTAGGTAATGGGCCGACCAGCTTGGCTGTTGTAGCCCTTTACTTAGATAGGCTTCTCTAGTTAAATAGCTTCTGTATTTAGAAACTTGGCAACATTATTTATATAGGCAGTATTTATAAAGGCGAAGCTATTTGCTCTAGTATTAATAAGGGCGGTTATATTAACTCTATATCCATTTTAAGATACTATATATAGAACCGTAAAATACTTTCTACCTATTAACTGACTAAGATTAATCTCTTTAAGATTAATAGGGTACCTTAGGGGGAAGTCTTTCCCTAGGGTTCTTCTTTTCCCGACTTATTAGACGTTTCTCCTTCCTTTATCTCCTTAATATCGCCTATATCCTTTAGCTCCGGGCAGAATAAGGCAAAGTAACCTTGCTTATCGCAGTTAAAGTATATAGCCGAGGTAGGGTTGATTGGAGTATTACGGCGAATATTAGTTAATGGCGTAGTACGTAGCTAGTTAGGCGAGGCTTATTAGTGCATAGTTATAACCGCCTTTAGTATAAGAGCAGTTATAACTTATCTTCCTGCTCTAGCTCCTATAGGTGTAGCTAGCGAGTTCTAATTATTATAGAGTTGCTTCTGCTAATTAGGGTGGGCGTTAATCCGCTTTAGTTCTAAGTCTAATAATAGGCAACGAGCTGCGAGTCTTTTATGGGTTAGTAGGTTATTTAAGGTTATAGCGATCTTTTCTTATAGCCGGATTATTAGCTTATCGTATAGGTCTAATCGGTAGTTCTTAAGGGGAACTTGGCCTTCTCCTATAAAGTATAGGAATTAAGTCTAGAATTCGGCAAAGGGTTAGTTCGGTTTTATTATTAGGTAATTATAGTTATAACAGGCATCCCGTACTTTGTTCGGGTTAATATAAATAGCCGCTAGGTGCTGTATTATCTTATTAATAGATATAAATCGGACAGGGGAGTTATCCTTAAACTTGGCTTAAAGGTGCCGTTGGGCGTCCCTAGTGGTTTAACTAAAGAGGTAGAGCATTTTAGCTTCTTTAGAAAGGAAATAGTTGTAGTTAACGCGGAGCTTTCCTCGTACTTAAATCCTCTAATTCTTAAAGGTAGGGTCTATCCCATTAGATAGTAGTAGGGGGTTAGGGAGCTTAACGGACTTTAATTACTTTGTTATTGTATCTATACTCCCTAGTGTATCGCATTTAGTAGAGTAAATAGGTTAACTAGGGCTTTAAGAAGGGGAAGTTAGGCTATTTTATAGGGCCGCAAGGCTTTCTAGGATCTCTTATAGGGTCTCTTGTATATTTCTTGCTTTAAGATAATCAGCTTCCTAGCTAGCTGCAAGGGCGCGAATCTGCTCGCGTATGTCTACAATATTATCATTGTCTTCGATTTCTGATCCCAATTAGATCTTAGGTTCCTCTCGAGTAGAG
The DNA here is from genome assembly GCF_001692895.1 of Cenococcum geophilum 1.58. Taxonomy (NCBI): domain Eukaryota; kingdom Fungi; phylum Ascomycota; class Dothideomycetes; order Gloniales; family Gloniaceae; genus Cenococcum; species Cenococcum geophilum. The sequence continues at coordinate 819,640 of NW_027137597.1, forward strand.
GCAGCTCTCTTAGATAAGCTTACTTTAGGTGCCATCGTTAGCTTTCTAAGGTTCGTTGGTATTGTATACTTTAGTTTTAATTCTGGGGGTATAGGTCCAGTCCTATTTAGCTCATAAGGTGGGATATTATCTAGGCCTTCCTAGGCAATATAGAGTTGTTTTAGTGTCTAAGTATAGCGCGTTAATGCGTTATTGCAGACAAAGTTTCTTTAGGGTAGGATATTATTGAGGCCTTCCTAGGCAAGGTAGGGAGAGCTTAGTATAATGTCACGGCTTAAATAAATGCCTCTGAACCGAAGCTTGAACGAATGCTGTATTACCAAGATACTAAGCTAAAGAGAAGGAAAAGGGGTCGCTAGGACCGATGTAAACAAATATATAGGGTGAGCCGCCAAGGCGCTAGCTTTAGGCGGGCCAATCGCAGGTCGGCAGAATATGGTAGAATTTGGCAGGTAATGTGCGATAGCGCCGTTACAGATAGGCTATAATAAGACTACCTAAGAGCTACTAGAAAATTTAAAGAACGCTATAGAAAAGGTATATGAGTATTAAAAGAAAATAGGTTAGGTAATATTAATAAAGAAAGATCGCTAAAGAATAAGTCACCTAAGGGGGACCTAAGAGGAGTAATTGCTAAATTACTTAGAGTTGTTTCCCTCTTTATTAGAGGAGAATCTATTCTTATATTACTAAGCTCTTATAGACCCTATTCTATTAGCTTTTACTTCTTAGAACGGACCTTCTTATAAACCCTCTTAAGACGGATTAACCGAGCGGACGCAGCTAAATAAGAATTAAGGGCCTGTTACTAAGTATCGGCAGCCTCCCTTTTAGCGTCGCGTAAATAATAAAGTTCCGCTAGCGTAACGGACAGCTTATTATTAAGCTTTATAGCAGCAAATTAAATATAAAACCCTATAACAAATTACTTAGGGAACTTAAAGACTATTAAGAGTTATAGGACGCGTATACTTAGCGTTAAAGATAAAGCGAACGTTATCCCTTGCACTGATGACTGCCAATAATAAGTGGCCTGTGCGAGAAATTATAGGTACTCTACATCACGCCCGCGCACGTTTAATACTTCCCTAATATTTCCCTTCAAGCAGGCCTTTTAATTGGTGCGCACGAGCCACAATTTATTGGACACAGTTATTAGTGTAAGGGATAAGACGACTGAATATTTGCTTTAATGCACTCCGAATATAAAGAGGGTTGCTAGGATAAAGGACTCGCTAATATAATATAAACTAACCCCTCTTTCGTATAATAAGAATATAGAGATAATATAATCTTACTAAGAGATAATATTGCAGCAACAGTACGAGACTGATGAGCTGTAGAAGAAGAAAAAGATGCTTTAGGTATAATAAGCAACGATATTAACTAAATTAATTAGATGGATATTACACCTCTAGTAAATAACTTAGAGATGTTAGAGATCTTTAAGGACGAAGATAAAAAGGAGGGAGATAGTGTTACGGACGCTTTAAGTACTATATTATAACTACTTAGAGAAGAGTTAAAAGAAGCTAGTTAGTTAATAAGAGTACGGTCTAAGATAGATCTGGTTAAGCTATATAATAAGGAATAGTAACTAAGTTACGTAATATGATCTATATAATCTGTATAATCTATATAATCCGTAATAGAGTAGATAGAGTACGCGTATATTATATATAAGAAGAATTTTATAGGAGTATGGTTATGTATTTAAGGACCCTTAGTCCCTACCTAGATAGTTCCTTCCTTATAGTAATTCTTAGAATATAATTAGAGTTAATCTATTAGGCAACTACTCTACTAGTTATTATTATGTTGTTAACTTCCTTATATTACCTATACACCTAGCCCATTAACAGGACCCACTATAGTTCTTGCTATAAGGTTCCGTTATAATATTATCTCCTATAGACGTTCTAGTACTTTAATAGGCTGCAGCTTTCTATACGGCTTATACCTCATTAGTTTATTCCTTTAGTAATTTAAATACTCCTTTATAACTTCTTTTACTAAGCCCTAGATTCCGTTAATAATATACTCCTCTTAGATTCTTAATACTAGTCCTTAGGCTCCATTATATCCCTATATTATTCCCCTATAAAAATCCTTAATAAAATCCTTTACGATTAATTTAGGCATATATATTGCTTCTTAATTTTTATACTACTCTAAGTCTATATCCTTAGTTTACGCCTCTTAGATTCTTATAGTCTAATTACTTTCTAGTAGCTTATACTCTTGCATTACTACTAGTTTTAGGTAATTATATCTAATTAATCCATCCTTATCTCTGCGTAGTATTACCCCTAATAGTTTCTTATTATTTTATAGTTTAGCTTTTCTACTTAGCGCGTTAGTTCTTGCATTTTAGTACCCTTAGTATACTAAATTTTAAAATAGTATCCTATAAGCATCTCTACCTATCTATCCTATCTTTAATTAAGTTCTTTTATTATTAGGAACCCTATTAAGTTCTTATAATCCATCTTAACTATAAATAGTTTTTCTATACCTTATAAAAATGCTCTCTATTCCTTAAGTGCTATAACTATACCTAATAACTCCTTATTATAAATGTCATAGTTTAGTTCTAGTAGTGTTATTTTCCTACTATAGTATACCACTAGGTGCTATGCATTTCTATACTTTTATAGCAAGTATACTCCTAGTATAAAGTCTAATATATTTATTTCTATAACTATCTCTAGTCCTAGTTAATAAAATTTAAGGATTGGGTTTTAAGTAAATGGTTTCTTTAGTTCTTTAAATCGTTTTTTTTTACTCTTCTTTCTATATCTATAGTTCCTCTTTTTTTTATAAGTCTTATAAATAGTTTAATATTCTTTAACTATTATATTATAAACCTTTTATAGTAGTTACAAAACCCTAAAAATAACCTTAACTATATTACATTTTCTAGTTCTTACTAACTTACTATAGCTTTAATTTTCTTTAGGTCTATACTAATATAACCTAGTTTAATAATAAATCCAATAAAATCTGTCTTCTTAGTAAAGAACTTATATTTCTTAATTACTACTAGCATCTATTCTTCTTATAGTCTCTTTAAAACCTATTTAATGTATTCTCTATATTCTTCTTCGCTTATTAAGTAGATAATAATATTATTAAGATATACTATAATAAACTTATTAAGGTATTCTTCTAACACGTTATTAATTCGCTTCTAAAATATTACTAATATATTTATAAGTCTAAATTATATAACTAATAATTTATATAGTCCTTCCTTTAATCTAAAGGCTGCCTTTTATTTGTTTCCTTCCTTAATTCTAATCTAGTAGTACACCTATTTTAGATCTATCTTTATAAAGATTTACGCGTTGCCTATCTAATTCTAGATTTTACTAATTAAGGGTAAAGAATACCTATCCTTTCTAGTAATACTATTTAACTATTTATAGTTAATATATAGCCTAAGCTTTCCGTTCCCCTTTAGTACAAATAGTACTAGATATCCCGCTAATTACTATAATAGTCTAATATATCCCTTTTATAGGTTCTCTTAAATAAACTCTTTAAGTGCTCTTAACTCTTCTTTAGTTAGCTTATAGATTAAAAAGAACCTTAGACTAGTTCCTAGTTCTAACTCTATCTTATAGTCCTATACTATATACTTTAATAGCTTTTTACTTTCTAGGCTCTATAGCCTTTTGCTATATTTATAGTATCTCTTTAGTATATAACTTAAGCCTTACTTAGTTTCCTTATATATTACTCTAACTTAGTACTATACTAACTTAGTCTATTATTACATTCTACGTTATTAAGTATTTTTAATATTAACCTAACCTATAACCTAATTAATCCTTAAATTATATTCCTATAACTAAGGTATTCCTAATACTACCTTATTCCGTCCTAATAGTAGGATATTAAAAGATATCTTAACTTATCTTCCTTTAATAGTTATCTAAATAAGTTCTATTTTAAGATTAATAATACCTCCTCTATAGGCTATTAGATCTTCTAAAATTATAATTAATAGATATAGGTGCTCCTTTTATCTATAAGGTAGTCCTATTTACTTTACTATTATTAATAAGATATAATTTCTAGTTGCTTTACTATCTATTAATACTTTAAACTACTAATCTTACTAATTAATTTATAAATTTAGGTATTATTCTTAAATTTCTTTAAGGGTTTAAGGCTTTACTACTAGCTCCCTTTAGTCCTATAGGCCTCTACTTTTTCTAACTATTAGCTACTTAATCCTATTATACTTAGCTTACTCTTTAGCCAATACCTAGTTCGCTTTTTATCCTTAACATACTATAGATACGTATTTTTTTAGGTATTCCTACCACTATTATCTAAGTATTTTTCTGTAAGAAATTTTTTTTATTAAAGTATTAAGCTTCCTAACTTCTAGACTTCTATTAGATGCTATCTATATATATACTTAGCATTCCTATATTTTTGCTTATTTAGTGGCTAATATATTCTTATAGGGTACTTCTAATTTTTTTGGATTCTTATATATATTATATATATTATTTATATATACAATCTATACCAATATATAGTATGCTAGGTGCTTTAGGTTAACTCTTAGCTTATCTTTATCCTTAAGTTTAAACCTTTACCGCACTAATATAAATACTGCTGTTTTATTTGCTAGTACTAAAATACATTATTTACTTCTCTAATCCTCTAATTATTCTTTTAGATCCTTTAATATTATAATTAAGGCTCCCTTAATATAATTTATGCCTTTTTCCGTAATTAGTTAATCTTAAACTACTTATTTATCTAACTATATGTAAAAGTCTTCCTACTTATTATTATATCGCTACCTATACTACTTTTAGTACAGCTCCCTAAGTGTATACAGTCTATCTATAAGAAAGTATCTTCTTATTACTATATTATAATAGCCCTTTATATATTATTCTTTAAATCTAATTAAGATCCTAAGATCCTCTTCTTCTTTTAGTTTAGTTAGCCATTTTACTCTTAGCGTGCTTATCTTAGGCCTATTTATAACCCTTTATATAGGTAATCTCTTTCTTAAATAGTCCATTGCTTTTAGTATCTCTTTTTATTATATAAAGATTCTTTTCCTAAACTCTTTATTACTTTTATTTAGCTTTCTTCTTACTAATAGATTAAAGTCTTTATACTTTCTAACTAAGGTATTAACCTTTTAATCCTACTGCTAAGTCTTACTTATAATTTCATTAATAGTCCTTATCCTAACATTAGAGTCTTAGTTCTATCATTTTCTTAGTTCCAAGCTTACTTCTTTTTTAAGCTACGCTCCTACCTTAGTCTAATTAGGCTTTAGTAGTATTCTTATCTTATCTTAAGAGTCTTAAATCTCGCTTATCTTACTTTAAGAGTCTTATACTATATTTCCTGCTCTAATCTATCCTTATAGATAGCTAGATTGTATTCTTATCTATTTATTAAAGTTTTAAATCTTACTTATCTCTTCCTAAGAATCTTATACCTTTAGCCTTTTGCCTTTATTAAGTGCCGAAATAGCTTATTATCCTACTTCTCTTACGTCTTGTAAAGCGATAGATATTATATCTAGTAGAGTCCTAATTCCTACTAATGTTCTCTATTCTGTAGTAGAATTATCCTCTACCTCTATTATGTATCTAAGCTTTATATACTCCTAGTTAGTTACCTATTTACTTTTATAATTGTTACTAATAGTTTAATTATTTTAATCCTTAGATTCTATTACTTAGTAAAACTAGTGCGCGAGAACTTTCTTCGCTAACTGCTAGCTATATATACCGTCTTCGTTCTAATCTAGTTTATAGAGTTAATCTTATTCTTTATCTAACTCTCTTATACCCTAAAGTCCTCTTAACTTAGGCTCTTATAGCTAATAGCTTGCTCTATACTTAGTGTCCTTATAAACTTAGTATACGTTATTATAATAAAACGTAAAACTATTAATTAAACACTCTTTTGTTCCTTATAGCATATTATCATCTCTCTATATATATATATTATCTACTAGTCTCGTTCCCTTTACTACGTAATAACTCTAACTACTTCTATAGTCTCTAGCAAAATAACCTTATTTTCTATAGTTTATATAAATTACTTAATCCTTAACCTCTAGGTTTCTATAGTTTCTTATTTTATCTCCTAAATTCTTTAGTACTACTTAGGTCTATTAGCTTTACGCCATACTATAGTTTCTAGGTTTATTATTGTTATTACGTCTTTTACGCCTTATATAACTATAGAACTCTATCTTAACCCCTCTTAGCCTATTCCTTTTAGTAGATCCTATTATTAATCTTAATTACTTAATTAATTAATTCTTTAAGGGTATCCGCATCTTCTATTAGGATAATTACATCCTAGACTTTTACTTTAAGTCCTTACTTATACTATGCCATAAGCGCCTTATTATTCCATTTAACCTATATAGCTAGCGTTTAAAACTATATTATATAATTAATTACTAAAGTCTATTAAGTTAGGTCCTAAAGCTTTCTTTCCACTATAGTTATTACTTCTAGATCCCTAAATATTTAGGTTAGGCATTTTATAAACCTATTCTAACTAGCAAATATATATTATACTTTTTAATTACTAGTTGCTATACCGTTTTCTTATACTTCTATAAGGTAGGGTTTAAACTACTTAAGTACTCTTTCTATTAGAAATAATCCTGCGTACGCTACCTAATCCATAGGTATTACTAATTTTGCTCCTTCTTGCGTGACCTTAAAGTGCATTTACGTAAGGAATCCCTTAAGCTTTAACTTTTCTCCTAAGAATCGTTTAATAGATAGTAGCTTAATCTTTACTGCTCTAATTCTATTAATTCTTTCCTTAAGTATCCAGTTATTGTCTGTTAATTAATTAACTATTTCCTATAACTGTTTTACCGTAATTAGTTATAAGTTAGTATCCGCTATACTAGTGTCGTTACCTAATCTTAATATAGTTGCTACTATTAATGGCGTTATAACTGCTGCTTTAAGTAGTATATTATTTAAATTCTTTTACCGTAACCTTAGTAGTAAATATATAATAAAGCCTTATAGGAAATACTACGGTAGACTTATTAATAGGCTAGGTATATAGGTATAAAATAGTTAATAACAATAATATAACTAGTGGAGTAGTTACCTAACAGATTAACTCTAATTATATTCTAAGATTTATTATTAAAAAAAAGAACTATCTAAGTAGGGACTGTGGTCCTTTAAATATATAATACTGCGCCTAAGAAATATACTAAGTATGTTAATACGTTAGTACGTTAGTACGTCCTACCGTTTTCACGTTCCTATATTCCTATATTCTAAACTTATAACGTAACTAGCTATATAATTTAGCTACCCCTTATTCTATAGCTTAATCGGTTCTAGCGCCTCCTATACTATCTTAACTAACCCATTTATATCTCTTCTTAGTAGTCGTACTACTGCTAATATAAGGTTTATAATAATTACACTTTTCTAGTTCTATAATCTTTTTTCCAAATTTCTAAACATTATAATTAATATCTTTTAACGTATGTGATGGGGTTATGAAGGTGACCCTAGTTATGACCGATTTACATTACCGCCTTCTCATTTAGGGTAGCTAAATATACTGCCGCTTTGAACATCAACACATCGACTTTTCTCCTTACTTCCTTGCACAGAACTTAAAGCCATGCCTTGCTGGCCGAGTGCTCTAGATGCAAAGATCGTCTATAAGCAGCTTTAACGGCCTAGCGAAAAAAAATCTTTATAAAGGCGCCGAAGCTTATGCAAAAGCCTAGGAAGTTTTAAACTAGCGTACGCGCAAGCACAGGTGCGTATTTTGCGGCCTATATAACGTATCCTAGAGTCTACCTAGCGTATATTAAGGCATGGAAACAATTAACCGTTCCAAAAGCGGGCGGAAGAGTCCTCCGCAGCCGCCGCTACAGCTATAGCTACAGCTTTTATTATGCAACTTTAGGAGACCGATAAGAAGGCAGTAGAAGAAGCTGCTTACTAAAGGATTCGCAGGAAGGATGATGCGATAATTTATAATAGCTTTTACTAATTATTTACCACCAAATCAGTATTTTGGTAAATTTTGATTTTCAAATCGGTTATAACTAGGGTCACCTTCATAACCCTATCACATACGTTAGTAATTACTTAGTCTTAAATAACTCTTTTATTTAGTTATATATAGAAGTCTTTTTACTTATTATTATATTACTATTTATACTACTTTTAGTATAACTCTATAAGCGTATATAACCTATCTATAAGGAAGTATCTTGTTATTACTACATTATTATAACCTTTAGTATACCGTTCTTTAAATCTAGTTAAAATTCCTAAATTCTCTTCTTCTTCTAGTTCTTTAAGCTATTTTACTCTTAGCGTACCTAGTTTAGGCCTATTAGTAATTTTCCGTATAAATACTCTATTCTTAGGTTTACCTAGCATTTATAGTCCTAAGTAATCTCTTTGTTTTTACCATACTTTAATCTAATTTTTAAATTATATTTAGTTTTCTCCTAGTTTATATCTAGCTATTAGATTATCTAAATCCTTAAATTTTATAATTCTAGTATTAACAGTTTAACTCTAAGGCTAAATACTTTATTTACCTACTATGGGTATCCTTATTTGTTTATTAAAATCTTAGTTACCTAGAAATATTTATCCTATACTTATTTATTTATCTTTAAACTAAGCTACTGCTCTTTCCTATCGGTTTTCGTCTATTATAGGTTCTTAAGTATCTCTTATCTTATCTTAAGAATCTTAAATAGTTTTTATCCTTTCTTTGGAATCTTAAACATATAGCCTTTTACCTTTATTAAGTGCTAAAGTAGCTTACTATCCTACTTCTCTTATATCTGATAAAGTAATAGACATCGTGTCTAATAAAGTCGTAATCCCCATTACTAATCCTTCCTTTATAGTGGATATAACCTCTACCTCTATTATTATATCTTTAAGATCTACGTACTCCTAGTAAGCCACCCTTATTACCTTATTGTCGCTACTAATAGTCTAATTATCTTAATCCTTAGATTCTATTACTATTTAGTAAAACTAGTATATAAAAACTTTCTTCGCTAACTACTAGCTAAATATACCGTCATAGTCCTAATCTAGTTTATAGAGTTAATTATAGTCTTTATCTAACTCTATTATGCCCTAGAGTTCTTTTAACTTAGGTTCTTATAGCTAATAGCTTACGCTATACTTAGCGTCTTTATAAACTTAGTATATATTATTATAGCAAAACGTAAAACTTTTAATTGAATATTCTTTTGTTCCTTATAGCATATTATTATTTCTCTATACGTGTATATTATTTACTAGTTTAGTTCCCTTTACCGCGTAGTTACTTTAACTATCTCTATAGTTTTTAGTAAAATAATATTTCTTTCTGCAGTTTATATAAGCTCTATCTTTAAACCACTTTTCTTACTATAGAGTCCGCCTAAACGTCTTCTACTATTAAGATCCCTAGTTTAGCCTCTACTTCTTAATCCTCTAATCCTTTAATCCTTAACCTTTAGGTTTCTATAGTCTCCTATCTTATCTTTTTAACTCTTTAGTACCGCTTAGGTCTATTAGCTCTGCGCTATACTATAGTTTAAACACTTATTACTGTGTCTTCCTTATATATATTGGTCCTTACTATATTCTGCTAAATTTATTACTTTAATATAGCCAGTTGTCTACTTTAATAGCTTATTCAATTAATTCTCTTATATTACTTAAATTATCTATTAGTATTATAGTAGCTTAAACTTCAGCCTTTAGTCCTCTTCTATACTGTGCTATTAACGCCCCTTAGTTCTACTTAGTCTATACTACTAGTATCTAAAACTACGTCATATAGTCTATTACTAATCCCCTTTACGTAAGTTAATATAGCTTCCCTTTAGCCATTGCTATTAATTCTAAATCTCTATATATTTATATAAGTCTATTAGTAAATTGTTTCTAGCTTAAAAATATATACTATACTTCTAAATTAGTAGTAGCTAACCTATTAGCTTATATTTCCATAAGATAGTGTTTAAACCACTTTAATACCCAACCTATTAAGAATAGTCCCACGTACGCTACTTAATTACTTATATCTATAAGCTTGCTTTCTTTATACCAAATCTTTAATTATATCTATATAAGGAATCCTTTAAGCTTATACTTTTCTCCTATAAACCTCTTAATTAATAATATCTTAATCTTTTCCTTTTTATATCCTATAGTTATTAAAGCAGTGCTTAATTATTAGCATTGTCCTACTCTATAATACTTCTACATCGGCAAAATATGGTACCCTTTCAATGGCCTTAATGGTTGGTGGTTGACGCAATTGGCGCGCAGTTGAGGTCATTTGGCAACTCGACCGACTAGCCTATGTCGTGTTTTTTTGACACGCAGCCTGCGCGCAGCCTGCGCATTTGGCAACCACAATTATATTTACCTCTTTTATACTAATAGCATATTTTAAATAAATAAAAGCTATTTTAAAGCTATTTATAAGGCTAGCAAAATAAATAATATTATTTTAGATAATTTAATATAATATAGCGATAGTTCTCTTCTACCTATCTACCTATTAACTTACCTACCTGCCTGCATCGCCTACCTGTCTACATTACCTACCTGTCTGCATTGCCTACCTATCTGCATTGCCTACCTGTCTGCATTGCCTACCTATCTACATTGCCTACCTGTCTGCATTACCTACCTGTCTGCATCGCCTACCTGTTTGCATCTGCCTACCTGTCCATATCTGCCTACCCGTCAGCATCTGCCTACCTGTCTGCATCTGCTTGCCTGTCTGCATCTGCTTACCTGTCTGTATCTGCCTACCTGTCTGCATCTGCCTACCCGTCAGCATCCCTGTTTGTGCCTACCTGTCTGTGCTACCTTGATTCGATCAATTGATCGAATCGTTTATAGTGTTCGCTGGCTAGTCGTTGTCGTCTGGTTCTGGCGACGGTCGTCTGGTTCTAGCGACGGTCGTCTGGTTCTGGCGACGGTCGTCTGGCTCTGGCGACGGTCGTCTGGTTTTGGCGACAGTCGTCTGACTCTGGAGGGTCGTCTGGCTCTAGCGACGGTCGTCTGGCTCTGGCGACGGTCGTCTGGTTCTGGTAAACGGTCGTCTGGTTCTGGCGACGGTCGTCTGGTTCTAGCGATAGTCATCTAGTTCTAGCACGGTCCTCTGCTGGCTGCCGTTCTAGTGCCTCCCTAGGTAGGGAGGATGTAAAGGAAGGAAGGAAGGGTAAAAAATAAGGCGGCTACATAGGCAGAGACACGTGTAGACGCTATCGTGAATATACGGGGACCCGATGCAGAGCTTCGTGTAGAGCCCTCCGTACGCAGAGCTTCGCGCAGAGCCTTGTGCAGAGCCTCTGTACGTAGAGCTTCGTATAGAGCTTCGTGTAGAGCTTCGTGTAAGAGCTCCGTATGCAGAGCTTCGCGCAGAGCCTCGTGCAGAGCTTCGTGTAGAGCCTCCGTACGCAGAGCTTCGCGCAGAGCCTCGTGCAGAGCTTCGTGCAGAGCTTCGTGCAGAGCCTCCGTACGCAGAGCCTCGCGCAGAGCCTCGCGCAGAGCCTCGTGCAGAGCCTCTGTACGTAGAGCTTCGTGTAGAGCTTCGTGTAGAGCTTCGTGCAGAGCCTTGTGCAGAGCCTCTAAGTAATAAGACTATGTAAGATTATATAAGATTGCGTAATTAGCATATAACTTTACCTTAATTGCATGTCAAGGAATATACAGTTAGCTTTTAAAGTTGTTAAGTTAGTCAATTGCGTATTAAGTTAGTTAAATTGCATGTCAAGTTGGTTAATTGCGTATTAAGTTAATTAAATTGCATGTTAAGTTGTCAATTGCGTATTAAGTTAGTTAAAATTGCATGTTAAGTTAGTTAATTGCGTATCAAGTTGGTTAAATTGCATGTTAAGTTGGTCAATTGCGTGTTAAGTTGGTAATTGCGTGTCAAGTTTTACCTCAGCAAGCTCAGACGTGATTCTGTTGGTGCGGATTTTCAATCGGTCCGCAAGCTGACTAACTACGTTTGTGATGCACCACCAGTATCACGTCTGAGCGTGTTCCGCGACGGTTCTTAGTAAATCCACGGATATCCGCGTTGCGGAGGTTGCGGATATTAGAATAACTCAACACCAATATTTTATATTATTTCCCAAAGTTGATCGATTATATAACAGAACCTAGGCTTTTAGAATATATTATTTTTATTACTTAGGTATTTTCAGGTCTTATGATCATTTTCGTTAAAAAAAAAAAGCGTTATTAGCAATTCTGTGACCATATATAACTTTATTAAACGCTAGCTAATATATATAAAACCTATATAGATCTATAATAGCCACCCTAAAGAACCTATTATAGCCTGGCGGACATATAGCGTCTATATTATAGTATATAAATACCTACTAAAACCTTATCGTGTGCCAACTACCAAGTCACGGATATTTAAGTAAACCTATAGTATACCGCTACAAAAACCTATAGGACGGAGAGGTAGAAGGTTAAATAAGATACTAGAACAGCCGCTACCGTATTAGGTGCCGGAAACTCGAACTCAGAGAGGTTGTACTATAGAGCGGGCGCGACGGTTCCGAATGGATATCCGCAACGTCCTCAATCGCACTGCGGGTCTCTTCGTGCAGAGCTTCGACCAGAGCTTCGTGCAAAGCCTCGTGTAGAGCTTCGTGCAAAGCCTCGTGCAGGGCTTCTGTAAGGCTTCGTGCAGAGCTTCGTGTAAAGCTTCGTGCAGAGCTTCGCGCAAAGCTTCGTGCAGAGCTTCGCGCAAAGCTTCGCGCAGAGCCTCCGTACGCAGAGCTTCGCGCAAAGCTTCGTGCAGAGCCTCCGTACGCAGAGCTTCGTGCAAAGCTTCGTGCAGGGCTTCGTGTAAAGCCTCCGTACGCAGAGCTTCGTGCAGAGCTTCGTGCAAAGCCTCCGTACGCAGAGCTTCGTGCAGAGCTTCGTGCAGAGCTTCGTGCAAAACCTCCGTACGCAGAGCTTCGTGCAGAGCTTCGTGTAAAGTTTCGTGCAGAGCTTCGTGCAGAGCCTCCGTACGCAGAGCTTCGTGTAAAGCTTCGTGCAGACGTTCGTGCAGATGTTTGTAGCCCCCTAAGATAGTAGTAATAAGCAGCTTAAAGTCCTTAGGTGGTTGTTGTTTGGGTAGGCTGTAGGCGATTCAATAGACACATCGCCCGTTCGGCGGCGCTTTTTACTAGATATCGTAGAGGCGTACGGAGTAGATATACTCATCGATTATAGAGCTACTTCTGCGGATTAATTTAACGATATTTCTGAGATGATAGCTGTTGTAGGGTAGTAGATTAATTTCGTTGAAAAAGGTGACTGCTCTACATACAAAACAAGTCGGATCGCTTAAGAAACCTTACGAAAGTCTCTCAGACCATAGAATCAACTTTTTGACAAAAAAGGTTAGCGATATCCGCTTGCGGATATACGTATGTCCGCTAATTGATTCTACGGTCTGATAGTCTACTTGAATCTCATCCTGCGAATATTTTCCCGATGCTAGGCTAATTTATTATAACCACCTATAAGTTATTATCCCTTATACTAGTATCTCCCAATCCTAAAGTAGTTGCTACTATTAATAGCGTTATAACTACAGTAAAAACTCCTTATAACGATAACGGTGTTATAACAATATACTCTATATTACGATCTACACCCCTTAATCAAGCCTTTTTTGGTGTAATATTACGATATTCTAACATTTGACAATATCGTAGAGGTGGCCCCAGCAAAATCATTATAAGGAGTTTTTAATTCGTCAGATTTGGCCTTTTCTTACCGTAAGTTTAACCATCAATCTTTATTATACAACGATTAAAATCTATCAAAGTAATACTTAGATCTTACTCTCCATACTTAATTCTATTTTATTTATTGTGCCCAGATCTTAAAATTCTTAAAGGCAACGTCGCCATAGATTCTTTAACTTTAAGCGTTAAAAAATACGCGCCTACTATATAAAACACCCTTACTTATTATAAAAACACATTGCTTTATAGGTAAGCGACTTCCTCCGTTTAATTAATCCTTAGTATTAAAAATACTAAATGACAAATTTAACCACCTTAATTTAGCTAAATTGCCACATAAGGTATAAGAGATGACTAAATAACTACGTGCTGCCGGAAGGATCCGTAAGCTTATAAATATTTAGAATTTTATTCATCCTCTAGGCAAAGATGTAGTGGACTCTACTAAAGATCTTATTAAGCACGTAGCGAAGCTCTACGCTAGGCCAGATCGCGATATAGAAACAGATAAGGACTCCCAATAATCTTAAATTAAACTTAATAAGGCAATAGAGGCCTTATAAAAGCTTCGTCTATATAGGGAGCAATAAAAGGATAGTCTATTAAGGCGAGCGTTAAATCTAAGGACGATAACTCCAAAACACCAAGCAGATGACAATTAAGTCGTTTTTTAATAGAGCTGATTGCTTAATTTTAACTTCGAGCTCATAGATATGCAATATTATTACATAATTTTAACGTTTGGTATGTTTTACGTGAAAAGTCTAAATATAACGATATCTTTAGTATAACGATACAAACGGCGTAAAAACCCGTATCGTTATAAAGAGTTTTTACTGTAGTGCTTTAAGTAGTATATTATTTGACTTTTATTAATACCGTAACCGTAGTAGTAAAAATATAATAAATCCTTATAGAAAATACTATGGTAGACTTATTAATGGGTAGGTATATAGGTAAATAGAAAGGTTAATAATATAAATATAACTAGTGGAGTAGGTTACCTAATAAATTAACTCTAATTATATTTTAAGATTTATTATAAAGAAGAGAACTATCTAGGTAGGGACTATAGTCCTTTAAGTATATAATGCTACGCCTAAGAAATATACTAAGTACGTCAGTACGTTAGTATATTAATATATTATATACGTTCCCACGTTCCTATGTTCCTACGTACTAAACTAATCTTATAATATTATATAACTTAGCTACCCCTTATCCTATAGCTTAATTGGTTCCAGCGCCTCTTATACTATCTTAACTAACCCATTTATATCTTTTCTTAATAGTGTAACTACTAACGATATAAGGTCCGTAATATTAAATGCCTTTAATATAGTAGTATAATATAGTTACCCTAAATTAATAATATGTTATAGTATTACCGTTAAATCTAGACCGTATATTCCTAGCTATTCTCTATAAATATTAATTTTAGGCCTTTCTAAAGAGGGCTAAAATAAATACCTAGGAAATAGAGAGCTAATAAAAACCCTTAGATCCTAGCCAATTAGCCTTAATTTATCCTATTACCCGCTAAAATATATTACCTACTTTTTTTTTAAGATAGGGACTCTATAATAAAGATAGAATTAACTAGTTTAGAGTAATTTAGCGAGTATATTATGGACCTTATATTAACAGTAGTATAACTACTAAAAAAAGATATAAATGGGTTGGTTAAGATAGTACGGGAGGTACTAGAACCGATTAAGCTATAGGATAAAAGGTAGCTAAGTTATATAGCTAGTTATATTACAAGTTCAGAACGTAGGAACGTAGGAACGTAAAAACGTAACGTACTAATGTACTGAACCTTTACTATAGGGAGGAGTTATATATTTAAGGATATATAGTCTCTATAGATAGTTCCTCTTCTTTATAGTAAATCTTAGAATATAATTAGAGTTAATTTATTAGGTAACCACTCCACTAATTATATTTATATTATTAACTATTCTATACCTATATACCCAGCCTATTAATAAGTTTACCATAGTATTTCCTACAAGGCTTCGTTATATATTTACTACTAAGGTTATAGTAAAAGAAGTTAAACAATATACTATTAAAAGCAGTAGTTATAAAGCCGTTAATAGCAGCAACTACCTTAGGATTAGGTAATAACACTAATATAGTAGATACTAACTCTTAGCTAGTTACGGTTAGACAGTTATAAGCTATAGTTAATTAATTAACAGATAATAATAAGATACTTAAAGAAAGGATTAATGGGATAGAAGTAGTAAAGATTAAGTTACTATCTATTAAGCAATTCTTAGGAGAGAAGTTAAAACTTAAAAGATTTTTTATATAAATACACTTTAAGGTTATATAAGAGGGAGTAAAGCTAGTAACGCCTATAAATTAAATAGCCTATATAGGATTGTTCCTATTAGAAAGGGCACTTAAGTAGTTTAAACCTTACCTTATAGAGGTATAGAAAAGCGGTATAGTAACTACTAACTAAGAAGTATAATATATGTTTACTAGTTAAAACGGGTTCGCGGAACGCCTAATATAAATATTTAAAAACCTAGAAGTAACTACTATAGTAAAAAAAGGCTTTAAAACTTAACGCAACGGACCTTAATAATTAAGTATACGATATAATTTTAGATATTAGCTACGTAAGTTAAATAAAATAATAAAGCGCTTATAGTATAATATAAACAAAGACTTAAAGTAAAAGTCTAGGATGTAATTATTTAATAGAAGATGCGGACACTCTTAGGGAATTAATTAATAATAATAATAATTCATTGCTTAACGTCCGATTTAAATCCCTATTAGGCCCACATAGACTACTCCTTATTTATATATGGGGAGAAAACTCTATTTAAGAAAAATGAGAAAACCCCGTAATCCATCTCCCCGCCTTTTAGGACTCGCCTACTTAGCGCCTATAAGTCGCCTATAGTGCTCTATTATCTTACTATTTAACCTCCTTAGAAACCACTGCTGCCGTAATAAGCCTACGGACGCGCTAGTATCACAAACTATTACTCTACTACTGTAGAGTTACTAGGGGGCACCTGCTGCTCGCCCCCTTGCCTTCTATTACTATTTCCCTTATAACCCAGAACTGATTTAGCACATTTTAACTAATAAGCCACTAGGTAACCGCCTTGAGGCCTTTTTATATTAAGAGCAGTGTATTATAGTTCTCTGTGCTAGCTGCTAAGAGTATTATTTCTCAATTAGTGCGTAGGGGGTATAGCAGTATTACGTATTTTGGTGTCTGTTTTGGCTAGCCACATTTATATCTCGGGCTACCTACTAGGACACCTACCTAGTAAAGCCAATCTTTTAGTCCTATTATTCCTATTCTTAAGAGTGTTGCTATTATATTTTCTACCTTTATTAAGCCTTCTTGGAGCCCTTAGGTATTTACCCCCCATAGCATTAACTATACTATAGCTTGGGTTCATCTTACCTAAGTCAGCCTCTATACCTTCAACTCCCATTTACCTCTCTAGCGTTAGTCTAACCAGTATTATATTACGGTAGATAGTTTCCCAGCGTTCTTGCGTATTCTACTTTAGCTCCTTTCTCTGTCTTACTATTATCTTTGCTAACCTCTTATACGTCTCCCTTCCTCCTCTATATGGGCCTAGGCCCTAAAGCGGCACTATTCTTCTTCTACTTTCTTTACCTATTTCTCTAATATCTCTTCCCTACTTTAGGGTTGTTGGTTTATTCTCCTACGGGGCACCCTAGGGTCCCTCTATAGTTTACTTAGGCGTATCTTAATATACTTTATAATATTAGAGTTACGTTTATTTTACGTCCTTTATATTATAGCGGCTTTAATATATAACTATAGGGGGGGAATATTAGATTCCTTCTTAAGCAGTGCTGTGGCCGTTTACTTATACCCGCCTATAATACTCCAAAGGCAGGCTATTTGGACCTTTTAAAGTAGTTTAAGGAGTAATTTAGGGGGGCCCTTTTTAGTTTCTCCAATAGCCTAAATACTGGATCTATATATTATGGTTGGCCGAACAACTGCTATATATAGTAGGCGTAACCTCTAGAAGTATGGACCCCATATAGAATTAATAATCCTAGATAAAGCAATGAACTGTGCTTAGCCTTTACGGGCCGCTTACGCCGTATATGCGCTCTACTAGAGCTTACTGTCTACCTATACTCTTAATACCCTTAGGCCCTAAACTGGTTAACCCCTAAAGCCTTAAATGCGAATTATATGCTAAAGATCTATAAATTGGTTGCGTTTTCTTATAAAATAGATTAGCTGGTATTTCTCTGGTAAGAATTAAACTCTATAATGTTTTACCTATTCTATATAAGTATTATAGGCTTTCTCTAATATTCTGCAATTCTCTGCGGCTATTGGCCCGTATATAATTAGGTTTATATTATTAATAAAGCCTATCCCCTAGGTCGCCCCTTCCTTAAAGGAGTTAAGTAGGTTACTTATAAAGAAAAGGAAGAGTATAGGTAAGAGGGGTAATCCTTATAGTATTCCTATTATAACTGCGATAGGGGGGCTCTGGTATCCGCTAAAGACTAGTAATATTTCTTTCTGGCCTATAAACCCTTAAATAAATTGTATAATCTATTCTAAGAAGCCCTTTGCCCTAAGGATATATAGGAGACGCTTATAGGGTATATTGTCGTAGGCACCACTAATATCTAGGCTAAGCATTAATACTATAAAGTCCTTTCGCATCGCCTATGCAGATTTAATAGTAGTAGCGAGTAGCGTAAGTGCTGATAGTGTTAAGCGGTTCTTTCTTGCCCCTATTTAGCTTTATAGTAGTAGAGCGTGTTTCTTTACCATGTCTACTATACGTTCCGCTATTACCCTTTCTAAGATCTTGCTAAGGGTGTTTTCTAAGGCAATAGGGCGGTAGCTTCCTAGGATTAAGTAATCTGCTTTACCTTCTTTTTATAGGACAACCGTCGTTATAGATCTTCCAAGTCGCGGGTAGTAGCCTATAGTAAAGTATGCTCTGGCTATATCTGCAAGCTAAGGTGCTATAAGTGGCCCACAGGTTTTTAGGGCCTTATTTGGAATCCCATCTGGTCCTAATACTATATTATTTAAAAGGCGGCTAATAGTTCTAGCCATTTCCTCTATTATTATGTCGCTGTTGACCCGCAGGCGAGTCACCGGTATTTCGCCTATGATATCACTAAGGTCTGCTAAAGCCGGTTAGGGGAAGAACCTTTCTATAAGGATCTTTGCCTTCTTATCGTTGTTATTTATAGCCTATAATTCTCCTACTCTTTATAAGGGTGGTAGGTATAGGTCTTCTACTAGGCGCCCTACCTTTTTCTTTACCTATTTCGCTATAGCCCAAAGGCCCTTATTATGGGGGAGGCTCGGGTTAAAAGTATACTCATTTATAAACCGTCTCCAGTTATTCCTTACTTCTTTTTTTAGGATATTCTTTAGCTAGTTTCTTATGTCTTTATATCGTCTCTCGTCTTTAGGGTCGTGGCTGCTTATATATTTCCTTCTTACTCATCGTTAGCTGGTAACCAGAACTACGCATTATATAGACCATGCGTATCACGTATAGGGGCCCGGTTTTAAGATCGGGCAGTGCTCTTCCAGCCCATTTTTAATTACTGCCTAGATCCTTTCTAGTCTTCGGTCAATTTCCTTAGGGGTGGCCAATAAGCCTCACTTGTTTAGTATTAGGTGGATTTCTTCTAGGTTTTAGAGTTATTGTTTAACTATATTAAGGAAACTGTTTATCTTAAGCTTCCTTATTACGTATCTTTTTCTATTTAGTTACGCTTTGGTATCTAGGTCTAGCTATATCTAGATAGGGATATAGTCTAGGGTAAGTGCCTATTTTTCTTTAGGGTTGCACCTTTCGAGTCTCTGGTATAGGCCTTCGTCCATAAATATAAGGTTAATTGTACTTCTGGCGGTGCCTCGTTGCCATATAATTGCTTCTAGGGGGGTAGCTAGCTTAAGGCCCTAGATATCTATAGCTCTTAGTAGGCACTTTAACTATTAATCTGCAGTAATATAGATACCCCCCTACCGCGGGTAGTGGAGGTTTATGTCTCCTAGTAGGATAAACTCTATACCTTCGGTTTCCAGTAAGCTTATTACCGATATAATATTCTCTGTTTATAGGACCCCTTTAACCCTAGGGTTATACACATTAATAATTTGTACCGGTCCCCTATATATTTAGATTATTATAACTGCAATATCTAGGTTAACTGCCTGCTATAACTATAAGGACAGGCTAATAGCCTTACTAATTATAAAGCACACGCGTATAGCTGCTTTTAGTTTATATAGGAGCTAGAATCCTCGGGGGCAGTATATTAATTATATAAAGGTATTGTAATACGGTTCTTATATAGCAAGGATATAGTGTTTCTCTAGGTCTAGACTATCTAGTAGGGGCCTTGCAAGGCGGTGGTTTGTGTTACCGCAGTTATACTATATAATAGATAGGTAGCGGACCCCCGGCGAGGGTCCTTTAACTCTCCTTTATTCCTCGCTTCTTCTATTTCTACTTTCTCTAGGATATTTAGAGCTTCTGTCTCTTATATCTATACCCTAGTTACTATTTATTTTATATAGAGCTTTCTATTCCCATATCTTGTATTCCTATTAGCGCTTCTATATCTAAATCTATTATTGTTACCGGTTCTTCCCCTGTTCTTACTAGTCGGCTATATACCCTTTATAGGTCGGCTGCGAATATTATATTTGCCGCATTAAGTCTAATTCTTAATTGTCCTGGTCTTAAGCCTGCTGTCGCTGTCCATAGGGGTCTTCCTACGGGGCGTCCTCTCCCTTATATCCCCTGTGGCCCTTATATCCCTAATTAGTCTAGTAATATCGCGCGGCGTCGCTTCTGGCCCGTTAAGGCTTAGGATAGCTGGCCTAGCCCTCTAATATTAAAGGTAGGAAACGCTAGGAAGGCACCTGCGTCCCCCTAGCTTATCGCCTGTTATTTCCATTTATATAACCTAGCGTGCAGTTATTCCCGCAGCTATTAAGCCCTTACCTTCCATCTCCTATATTTAATGCAGTCTTCTCTCTCCCACGCCTTATATATGCTTCGGTAGCAGTTCGCGCATTTTATTTAGTCTTAATTTAAGCAATGTCTTATATTATAGGGGCCTATATAGTGGCCGTAGCACACCTATACTGCGTATATAGATTAGGTATATCCCTATTATACACAGCAATAGTATCGTTCTAGGCGTAGTCTGTAGTTATAGAGCCTTATATTGTATATAAGGCCATTTATAATTATTCCTTTTTAGATAAGGAGTTTTTGCATTCCTGGTATATATATACTAACAATAAGGGAGCTATACATTTGTCCAGCGTCTCCCTAGCGAGTCTCCAGTAACCCTTATATCCTCTTATTATTCTTATTATATACTTAGTTTACATTTTCCTATTAAAGCTATTAGATTTGGGTGATTTCGAGTCCTAGTATAAGGCGTTCCGTTTGTCTTACTATCTCCTATATAATTGCTATATTGTCTACCTAGCGTCCCTTTTCTACCCTAAGGCTTATAGGAACCGCTAGGACTTTAACTAGGTAATCCTTATAGAGTACTTTTATACCAATACATTCTCCTAGCCTATCCTCTACCCTTATAGCTCGTTCCTTTACCTATTAGTCCTTTAAGGTAACTCTAATATCTCCGCTCTTAAGGTGTTAGACTATAACAGTGTTATAGACCTCTTTACATATCTTTATAAGGACTTCTGTTTCTAATTATCCCCTAAGCCCCTCTACTTATTCTATATTTGGTTATATTATAATTATATACCTAGTTATTAACTTAAGGGGGGTAGGTTCCCTATGCTGTAAAAGCGCAGCTACGGCGGCCTAAGTGCGGTTCGCCGGTAAGGGGGGGTTATACTTATTTTTAATTTTGCTTAGCCGTTAGAGGATTTAATTAAGGGTTTACTAGAGGGGCACCTAAGGTTCGCTAGACTGGCGAAGCCATTCTACTAGCTGCATTAGTTTATTATAGCTAACGGTTACTCCCCCACAATTCTAGATACTAGACGCGTCTAATAGGCTTTATATTTTGTTAGATGCCTTCTTAATAAAGGTATTTCCGCTTTATGATGTGGTATTCGCCCGTCTTTGTTATAGAGGGCCATTGCTAGGCGTAGTTCTAGCGGTCGCGCGCGAGTGCGAGCTACCGTCGTTTGACGTGTGCCTCCCCTACGATGCATGCATCTTAGGGGGATTCTCTAGGTGTTTTTTAGGGTTCTTTTAGTTGGTTTTAGTCTTTTTGGGCCAGGTGCAGCAAGAGCTCCTATAATTGCATAGGTAGTTATATATTAGCTAGTAATACAGTAGAGTTTAACATACCTGCTTATCTAGGCCTCTACCCCAGTTTTTTAGTGCTTTGGTCCTAAACTATAAGCAGTTAGCTGCCACCACCAATTGTAGGGAATTTCACCAGTTCTTTTAGATATCTTATAACGGTATTACCCGAGTACTAGTCTACCCCCTAGTAGTCTGTATAAGAGTTTCCTCCTAGAGTTGGTACGCTTTTGCACGGCTTGGGAGCCTTCTATAGCCTCTAGTTTCACGCCTTCTTTATTGTTTCCGCCGGCGCGGGCATAAGCTGCCGTTTCCAGGGGTTGCAACTCCCATCTTCGCGCCTACTGACGTAATCCTACGGAGGCGTCGTAGCTGCATCCTGCAATATAGTTGGGTACACCTTCTACGGACGAGGCCGAGCCACTGCCTCTCCCGCCTAAGTAACTCCTATTTACTCCTTAAGTATATCTCACCGGCGAGCCGCCCTAGAGGCGAACGGTTCTATCTATTGATATACCGACACGCGCATCCTTAGGGAATTAATTAATTAAGTAATTAAGATTAATAATACGATCTACTAAAGAGAGTAGACTAAAAAGGGTTAGGATAGAGTTCTATAGTTATATAAGGCGTAGGGTACGTAATAATAAAGTTAAAATTAAAAACTATAGTATAGCGCAAAGTTAATAGACCTAAGTAGTATTAAAGAAAACAGAAAATATAATAGGAAACTATAAAAACCTAGAGAATAAGAATTAAGTAATTAAAGGTTTAAGGAGTAAAGGTTAAACCAGGGATCTTAATAGTAGAAGACGTTTAGGCGGACTTTATAATAAAAAAAATAGTTTAAAAAAGGGGCTTATATAAATTATAGAAAATAAGGTTATTTTATTAAAGACTATAAAATTAGTTAGAGTTACTATATAGTAAGAGGAATAAGACTAGTAGACAATATATATATATAGAGGGATAATAATATGCTATAAGGAACAAAAGAATATTTAATTAAGAGTTTTGCGTTTTATTATAATAACGTATACTAAATTTATAAGGACGCTAAGTATAGCGTAAGCTACTAACTATAAGAGCTAAAATTATTAGAGTTTAGAGGAACCAACGAACTATCTTATAGATTAGATATTAGGGACGATAAATTTAACATAGGCAAAGCATTTAGTAATAATAAGGTAATAAAGGCAGCTTACTAGGAGCATGTAAAACTTAAAGATATTATATTAAAAGTAGAGACTAAGACCATTATAGAGTAAGGATTAGTAATGGAAATTATAATACTATTAGATACGGTATTTATTGCTTTATAAAATGGAAGGAGAAATATTTAAGAAGAAGGATTAAGTAAGCAAATAACTGCTAGTGTTAACTTACCACTTAATAAAGGTAAAAGGCCACAGGCTTAAGATTCTTAAGAAGAGATAAGAGATATTTAAAATTCTTAAAAGGAGATAAGATATGCTTAAGAACCTATAATGGATAATAACCAATAGAGTAGAGTAATGGCTTAGTTTAGTAATATATAAATAAGCTTAGGACGAAGTTTCTTAAAGGTATAAGATTCTTAAGATAAAATAAGTAAGATTTAAGACTTTTAAGATAAGATAAGAACACTATGGAAGCCTAGTTAGACTAAGGCTAGAGCTAAACTTAAGAAAGAAGTAAGCTTAAGATTAAGAGTTTTATAGGATTAAGACTTTAATATATAAATAAGGACTATTAAGAAAATTAATACTAAGATTAAGAAATAAGAAGACTTTAAAGATTTACTTATAAGGCGAAAAACAAAAAAAACTATAGAGAAGTTTAAATAAAGAATCTTTATATAGTAAGAATAAAAATTAAACTAGAGATCTAGTATACTAGGCCGTATTAGGGATAAAGCACCTATATAAAGAATAACTAATAGGCCTAAGATAGGTACGCTAAGAGTAAAGTAGCTTATTAAACTAGAATAAGAAGACGATTTAGAAATCCCTATTAGATTTAAAAAATAATATATAAAGGGCTGTTATAATATAGTAATAAGAAGATACTTCCTTACGGATAAGCCGTATATACTCAAGTAGCTATACTAAAAGTGGTATAGGCAATAATATAATAATAAGTAGGAAGATTTTTATATATAGTTAGATAAGTAAGTTATCTAAAACTACCCTATTATAGAAACAGCTATAAGTTATATTAAGGAAGCCTTAATTATAATATTAAAGGATCTAAAGAAATAATTAGAGAACTAGAGAAGTAAAAGGCAAATCTTAGTACCCGCGAATAAAGTTATAATATTTAGATTAATATAATAAAGGTTTAAACTTAAAGATAAAGATAAGTTAAGAGTTAACCTAAAGTACCTAGTATACTATACGCTATTATAGATTGTATATATAGACGATATATGCGATATATATAAGAACCTAAAAAAAAGAATTGGAAGTACCCTATAAGGATATATTAGGCGCTAGATAAGTAATAGTATAAAAATACTAAGTATATACACGGATAGTATTTAGTAAAAGTTTAGGAGTTAAAGGACTTAATACTTTAACCAGGAAGATTCCTTATAGAAGAATACTTAGATAAATAATAGTAATAGGAGTACCTAGAGAATATATATTTATAGTATATTAAGGATAAAAAGCGAACTAGGTATTGGCTAAAGAATAAGCTAAGTATAATAGGATTAAGTAGCTAATAGTTAGGAAAAGTAGAGGCCTATAAAACTAGAGGGAACTAGTAGTAAAGTTTTAAACCCTTAAAGGAATTTAAGGATAACACCTAAATTTATAAGTTAATTAGTAAGATTAATAGTTTAAAGTATTAATAGATAGTAGAGTAATGCGGAACTATATTTTACTAATAGTAGTAAAAAAATAGGACTATTTTATAGATTGAAGGAACAGCTTTACCTATTAATTATAATTTTAGAAGATCTAATAACCTATAGAGAAGGAATTATTAACCTTAAAATAGGACCTATTTAGATAACCATTAAAGGAAGATAAATTAAGATGTCTTTTAATATCCTACTATTAGGATAGGATAAGGTAGTATTAAAAATACCTTAGTTATAGGAATATAATCTAAAGATTAATTAGGTTATAGGTTAGGTTAATATTAAAAATACTTAACGCTATAAAATATAATAATNAACTAAGTTAGTATAGTACTAAGTTAAAGTAATATATAAAGAGACTAAGTAAGGCTTAAGTTATATACTAAAGAGATATTATAAGTATAGTAAGAAACTATGAAGCCTAAAAAGTAAGAAGTTAGTAAATTATATAGTATAGAACTATAAGATAGAGTTAAAACTAAAAATAAGTTTAAGGTTCTTTCTAACCTATAAGCTTACTTAAAAGGAGTTAAGAGCACTTAAAGAGTTTATCTAGAAGAACCTATAAAAGGGATATATTAGACTATTATAGTTATTAATAGGATATTTAGCATTATTTATACTAAAGAAGAATAAAAAACTTAGGCTATATATTAACTATAAATAGTTAAATAGTATTACTTAAAAGGATAGGTATTCTTTACTCTTAATTAGCAAAATCTAAAATAGGATAGGTAATATATAAATCTTTATAAAAATATATCTAAGATAGGCGTACTATTAGATTAGAATTAAGGAAGGCAATAAATAAAAGACAGCCTTTAGGTTAAAGAAAGGACTATATAAGCTATTAGTAATATAATTTAGGTTAATAAATATACTAGTAATATTTTAGAAACAAATTAATAGCGTATTAGGAGAACACCTTAATAAGTTTATTATAGTATACCTTAATAATATTATTATCTACTTAATAACTAAGGAAGAATATAAGGAATACGTTAAATAGGGTTTAAAGAAACTATAGGAAGAATAAATGCTAGTAGTAATTAAGAAATGCGAGTTCTTTATAAGGAAGACCAATTTTATTAAATTTATTATTAAACTAGGTTATATTAGTATAGACCTAAAGAAGATTAAAGCTATAGTAAGTTAGTAAGAACTAGAAAATATAATATAGTTAAGGTTATTTCTAGGATTTTATAACTACTATAGAAGGTTTATAGCATAGTGATTAAAAAATATTAAACTATTTACTAGGCTTATAAAGAAGGAGGAATTATAGATATAGGGAGATAAATAAAGGAAGCTATTTAAGGAACTTAAAGAGTTATTTACCTAAGAGCTAATCTTTAGGATCTATTAACTAGGACTAAATATAGTTATAGATATAGATATATTAAACTTTATACTAAAAGTATATTTACTATAAAAGTATAAGAATATATAGCACCTAGTAGCGTACTATAGTTAGAAGATAATATTACTAGAGTTAAACTATAACATTTATAATAAAGAGTTATTAGGTATAGTTATAGTACTTAAAAAATAAAGAGCATTTTTATAAGGCGTAAAATAAACTATTTATAGTTAAAATAGATTATAAAAACCTAATAGGGTTCCTAATAATAAAAGAACTTAATTATAGATAAGTTAAATAGGTAGAGATGCTTATAGAATACTATTTTAAGATTTAGTATATTAAAGGAACTAAGAATATAAGAGTAGATATACTTAGTAGAAAGGCTAAACTATAAAATAATAAAAAAACTATTAGAAGTAATACTACGCAAAAATAAGGATAGATTAATTAAATATAACTACCCTAAACTAGTAGTAACTTAAAAGGATAATAAACTAGGAAGAGTTTATAAGATACTAGAAAGCTTTTAGGTATAAAGAATTCTAAAAGTATAGCTAAAAGATCTATAGATGGATATATATAAAAAGTAAAAAGTAAAGTATATTCTAAAAAGTATAGTAGAGTATTTTATAGAAAATTTTTATAAGGGAATAACTTAAGAACATAACGGAGTAATAGGCTTAGTATTAAGACTTTAAGAAGAATATATTATTAATGGAATTTAAGGTATAGCTAGAAAAGTAATAAAAGAGTATTTAAATTACTAAAGGAATAAACTAATAAGGTATAAGCTATATAGAGGGCTATAACCTATTAAAATACTAGGGAGACTATAGGAGGTTATATTATAGGACTTTATTATTAAGCTACTTGTTATAGACGCTTTAAGTACAATGTTACGACTACTAGAAGAAGCTAGTTGGTTAATAGAAGCACGGTTTAGGATGGAACTGGTAGAACTATATAACAAGGAATAGTAACCGAGGTTACATAATATACTACGCAAGGAACGCGAAATATAAGAGGAACTTACATAGCTTACGTACCTTACGTATATTACGTATAAGAAGGATTTTATAGAAGTATAGTTGTGTATTTAAGGACCCTTAGTCCCTACCTAGATAGTTCCTTCCTTATAGTGATTCTTAGAATATAATTAGAGTTAATCTATTAGGCAACTACTCTACTAGTTGTTATTATGTTATTAACTTCCTACTTTACCTACATACCTAGCCTATTAATAGGACCTACCGTAGTTCTTGCTACAAGGTTCCGTTATATAATTACTACCTAGTTATAGTAATAAGAAGTTAGATAATATACCACTAAAAGCAGCCACTACAACGCTATTAACGGCGGCAACCACCTTAAGATTAGGAAACGACACCAGTATAGCAGATACTGACTTATAGTAACTAGTAACAGTTAGGCAGTTATAAGAGATAGTTAACTAGTTAACGGAAAATAATGCGGTACTTAAAAATAGGATTAACGGGATAGGTATAGCAAAGGTTAAGTTACTATTAATTAAAAGATTCTTAAGAGAAAGATTAAAGCTTAAAGGATTCTTTATGTAAATGCATTTTAAGGTTACGTAAGAGGGAGCAAAGCTAGTAACACCTATAGATTAAATAGTATACGCAGGATTGTTCTTATTAGGAAGGGCACTTAAATAGTTTAAATTTTACCTTATAGAGATATAAGCGAACGGAATAATAACAACGAACTAAAAGGTACGGTTTATGTTCTTAAGCTAGAACGGGTTTATAGAGCAACTTATACAAATATTTAGAGACCTAAAGGTAATAACTACGGCGGAAAAAAAACTCTAAGATATTACGTAACGAACCTTAGCAATGAAGTATATAACGCAATTCTAAACACTAGCGATATAGGTTAAGTGGAATAATAAGGCGCTTATAGCACAGTATAAATAAGGACTTAAGGCTAAAGTTTAGGACGTAATTATTCTAATAGAAGATGCAGACACCCTAAGGGAATTAATTAATTAAGTAATTAAGATTAATAATAGGATCTTCTAAAGGGAATAGACTAAAAGAGGTTAGGATAGAGTTCTATAGTTATATAAGGCGCAAAGCACGCAATAACTAAAGCTAAGTTAGAAACTATGGTATAGCGCAGAGCTAATAGACCTAAGCAGTACTAAAGAAGCCTATAAGAGATGGATAAAGATATTATAGAAACCTAGAGGTTAAGGATTAAGTAATTATAGGACTAAGGAGTAGAGGCTAAACTAGAGATCTTAATAGTAGAAGACGTTTAGGCGGACTCTATAACAAAATTAATAGTTTAAAGACGGAGCTTATATAAATTGCGGAAAATAGGGTTATTTCGCTAGGGATTATAAAGATGGTTAGAGTTACTATATAATAAAAGGAACTAAACTAGCAGACGATATATATATACGAAGGGATAATAGTATACTATAAGGAATAAAAGAATGTTTAATTAGAAGTTTTGCGTTTTGTTATAACAACGTATGCCAAATTTATAAAGACGCTAAGTATAGTATAAGCTATTGGCTATAGAAGCCAGAGTTAAGAGGACTTAAAGGAATTAAAGAGTTAGATAAAGAATAAGATCAACTCTATAAGCTAGATTAAGATGTTATAGTAATATATGGATAAAGATTAGTAACAATAACAATAGAGTTAAAGTACTTATTAATTAGTAGTAATAAGGACAAAAAAGGAACTAACTGGGGGTATCTAAACCTTAATAACGTAATAGAAGTAGAGACTAAGACCACTATAGAGCAAGGTTTAGTAACGGGTATTATAACACCGTTAGATACGGCATTTATTACTTTATAAAACGGAAGGAGAAGTATTTATAAGGGATTAAGTAAGTAGACGACTGCTAGTGCTAGCTTACCACTTAATAAAGGTAAAAGGCTAAAGGCTTAAGATTCTTAAGACGAGATAAAAGAGATCTAAGATTCCGAAGTAAGGATAAGGATAGCTTAAGGACCCATAATGGACGAAAACCGATAGAGCAGAGTAGTAGCTTAATTTAAGGATATATAAATAAGTAAGGGATAAGAGTTCTTAAAGGTATAAGACTTTTAAGATAAAATAAGTAAGATTTAAGACTCTTAAGATGAGATGAGAATACCTAAGCCTAGTTAGACTAAGGTAGGAGTAAAGCTTAAGTTAAAAGCTAGCTTAGGATTAAGAATTCTATAGGACTAAGACTTTAATATATAAATAAGGACTATTAATAAGGGAATTAAGAAGTAAAAAGACTTTAAAGATCTACTTATAAGACGCGAAAAGAAAGAAACTATGGCAGAATTTAGGGCGAGAATTACTGCATGGCAAGAACAGAAACTAGATAAGAGATTTAGTATATTAGGCCGTATAAGGGATAGAGTACCTATATATAGGGTTACTAATAGACTTAAGATAGGCACATTAAGAGCTAAGTGGCTTACTAAATTAAAACAAGAAGAGGATTTAGGGATTTTAACTAGATTTGAAGAATGATATATAAAAGGCTATTATGACGTAATAATGAAGAGATACTTTCTAACGGATAAGCTGTATATACTTAAGGAGCTATACTAAAAGTAGTATAGGTAATAATATAACGATAAGTAGGAAGATTTCTATATATAGTTAAATAAATGAGTTATTTAGGACCACCTAATTATAGAGAAGGCTATAACTTATATTAAAGGAGCCTTAATTATAACGTTAAAGGATCTAGAGGAGTAATTAGAGGATTAGAGAAGCGAAAGGCGAATCTTAGTACTTATAAATAAAGTTGCAACGCTTAAATTAATACGAGAAAGGTTTAAACTTAAGAATAAAGACGAGCTAAAAGTTAACCTAAGACACTAAGCGTATTACACGTTGGTATGGATCGTATATATAGATAATATATATAATATATATAAAGTACCTAAAGATAAGAACCGGAAGTACCTAGTAAGGATATATTAGGCACTGGATAAGGCAAAATATTAAAACGCTAAGTATATATATAGTTAACACCTTATAGAAGTTTAAAAATAAGGGGACTTAATACTTTAACTAGGAAAATTCCTTACGGAAGAATGCCTAGATAGATAATAGTGGTGGGAATGTCTAGAAAATACCTATCTATAGTATATTAAAGATAAAAAGCGAACTAAGTATTAGCTAAAAGTAGACTAAGTATAAATAGGATCTAGTAGCTAATAGTTAGGAAAAGTAGAAGCCTATAGGACCAGAGGGAGCTAATAGTAGAGCCTTAGACCCTTAAAGGAATTTAAGAATAATACCTAAATTTAAGAGTTAAATAGTAAGATTAGTAGTTTAAAGTATTAGTAGATAGTAAAGTAATTAGGAACTATATATTACTAATAGCAGTTAAAAGGATAGGGCTACTATATAAGCAGAAGGAGCACCTATATTTATTAGTAATAATTTTAGGAGATCTAATAGCCTATAGAGGAGGCATTATTAATCTTAAAATAGGACCTATTTAGATAACTATTAAAGGGAGATAAATTAAGATATCTTTTAATATATTACTATTAGGAAATAATAAGGCAGTATTAGGAATGCCTTAGTTATAGGAATATAATCTAAAGATTAATTGGGTTATAGGTTAGGTTAATATTAAAGATACTTAATAACGTAAGATGTAATAATAAACTAAGTTAGTATGGTACTAAGTTAGAGCGATATATAAAGAGACTAATTAAGGATTAAGTTATATACTAAAGAAATACCATAAATATAGTAAAAAATTATAGTTACTAAAAAGTAAAAAGCTATTAGAGTATATAGTATAGGACTATAAGATAGAGTTAGAACTAGAAATAAGTCTAAGGTTCTTTTTAACCTATAAGCTTACTAAAGAGGAAGGTAGAGTATTAAAAGAGTTTATCTAAGAAAACTTATAAAAGGGATATATTAGACTATTATAGTTATTAGCGGGTTATCTAGTACTGTTTATACTAAAGAAAAATAGAAAGCTTAGGTTATGCATTAATTATAAACAGTTAAATAGTATTATAAAAAAGGATAAATATCCTTTACCCTTAATTAGCGAAATCTAAGATAGGATCAGTAATGCGCAAATCTTTATAAAGATAGATCTAAGATGGGCGTACTATTAGATTAGAATTAAGAAAGGCAATAAATAGAAAGCAGCCTTTAGGTTAAAGGAAGGACTATATAAGCCATTAGTTATGCAATTTGGGCTTATAAACGCACTAGTAACGTTTTAAAAGCGAATTAATAATGTATTAGGAGAATACCTCGATAAGTTTATTATAGTATATCTTAATAACATTATTATCTACTTAATAACTAAGGAAGAATACGTGGAATATATTAAATGGGTTTTAAGGAGACTATAAGAAGAATAAATGCTAGTAGCAATTGAGAAATATAAGTTCTTTATAAGGAAAACTAATTTTGTTAGATTTATTATTAAATTAAGTAGATTAAGTATGGACCTAAAGAAAATTAAAGCTATAGTAAATTAGTAAGAACTAGGAAACGTTATATAACTGAGATTGTTTTTAGGGTTTTGCAATTACTATAGGAGGTTTATGGCACAATAGTTAAAGAATATTAAGCTATTTACTTAATTAATAAGGAAAGAGGAACTATGGGTATAGGAAAAGGAGTAAAGAGAATTGTTTAAAGAACTTAAGGAGTTGTTTACCTAGGAACTAATCTTTAAGATCTATTAACTAAAGTTAAAGACGGTTATAGAAATAGATATATTAGACTTTATACTAGGAGTATACTTTATATAGAAATATGAAGATGGTTAGCACCTAGTGGCGTACTATAGTTAAAAGATAACACTACTAGAACTAAACTATGACATCTATAATAAAGGGTTATTAGGTATAGTTGCAGTACTAAAGAAATAAAGAGTATTCTTGTAAGGAATAGAAAAACTATTTATAGTTAAGATAGACTATAAGAACCTAATAGGATTCCTAATAATAAAGGAACTTAACTAAAGATAGGTTAGATAGGCAGAAACACTTATAGATTACTATTTTAAGATTTAGTATACTAAAGGTATAGACAATATACGAGCAGATGCTCTAAGTAGAAAGGCTAAACTATAAAATAATAAGAAGCTATTAGGGGCTTTACTACAAAAAGATATAGATGGATTAATTAGGTATAATTATCCAAAAATTATAGTAACTTAAGAAGATAAGCTAGAAAGAGTCTATAAGATACTAGAAAGCTTTTAGGTATAAAGAATTCTAAAAGCATAACTAGAAGATCTATAGATGGATATATATAAAAACCAAGAAGTATAGCGGAGCATTTTATAAAAGACTTTTATAAAGGAATAACTTAAGGACATAATGGAGCTATGGGCTTAGTGTTAAGACTCTAAGAGGAATATATTATTAATGGAATCTAGGGTTTAGCACGAAAAATTATTAAAGAATATTTAAATTGCTAAAGGAACAA
The DNA here is from genome assembly GCF_001692895.1 of Cenococcum geophilum 1.58. NCBI lineage: Eukaryota > Fungi > Ascomycota > Dothideomycetes > Gloniales > Gloniaceae > Cenococcum > Cenococcum geophilum. The sequence goes on from NW_027137597.1 coordinate 852,395, forward strand.
ACTAATAAGATATAAGCTATATAGAGGGCTATAGCCTATTAAAATACTAGGAAGACTATAGGAGGTTATATTATAGGACTTTATTATTAAGTTACTAAAGTTAAGAGATCCTATTACTGGGTAAGATTATAACGCGATTTTAGTAATAGTAGATAAGCTAATAAAGTGGGGATACTTTATAGCCTATACGGAAGAAATCTTAGTAGAAGATGTCGCTAGAATCTATATTAAGGAAGTGTTTATAAGATATAGAGTACTAAGTAAAATTATATTGGATAGAGATCTAAGATTTATAGTAGTATTTTAGGAGGTATTCTTAGCGGAATAAGGAGTTTAAGCAGTAACTTCTACTGTATATTATCTGTAGACAGATAGTTAAATAGAAAGACTAAATTAGACACTAGAGCAGTATCTAAGGTATTACGTTAATTATGTATAAAATAATTGGGTATTACTGTTACTAGTTATATAGTTTATATATAATGCCACACCATAGGAAGGAATAGGTACGTTACTATTTAAGGCGAATTATAGGTATAAGCCAAGAACATCGTTATCGCTATATTAAGTAAAGAAAACGAGTAGTATAGCTAAAGAAAGAATGGAGACTTTAATAATTCTTTATAAGAACCTTATAGAAATAGCTAAAGTAGTACAGCAAAGAATAAAAAAGTACTATAATGCTAAGAGATCTAAGGGACTAGATCTTAGGGAGGGAGATAAAGTATAGCTACTATATAAAATTTTTAAAAGTTAACAACTAAGTAAGAAGTTAAACTACGTTAGACTAGGACCTTTTAAAATTATATAAAGAATTTTACCAGTTATATTTAAGTTAAACCTACTAGCTAAAATAAAAATCTACCCTATACAGTATATTGTAATACTAAAGCTAGTATACGGGAATATTAAGTTACTAGTTTATAAAGCAGACACATATAGAGGATAAGAAGAAGACAAATAGTAAGTTTTAAGGATTATTAGTTACGAGGACATTAATAATAAAATATAGTATAAAGTAAAGTAGATAGGCTACGATAAGACTACCTAGGAGCTACTAGAAAATTTAAAGAATGCTATAGGAAAGGTATAGGAGTATTGGAAGAAAATAGGTTAAGTAATATTAATAAAGAAAGATTGCCAAAGAATAAGTTACCTAAGGGGGACCTAAAAGGAGCAATTGCCAAATTACTCGGAGTTGTTTTCCTCTCTGTTAGAGGAGAATTAGTTCTCTTATTACTAAGTTCCTATAGACCCTATTCTATAAGTTTCTACTCCTTAGAATGGACCTTTTTATAAACCTTCTTAAGACAAAGTAGATAAGTAGACGCCGTAATGCGAGTATTTAAGGCCTTCTGTTCTGTATTATAAGAACGCTTAAGCTTAGCTAGGGCCTATGCTAGGTTACTATTAAGCTTTATAGCAGTAGATTGAATATAAGACCCTATAATAAATTACTTAGGGAACTTAAAGACTATTAAGAGTTATAGGACGCGTATACTTAGCGTTAGAGGTAGAGCGAATATCGCAAGATAAATAAATATTTGCTTTAGTGCACTCCGAATATAATGAGGGTTGTTAAGAGGATGGACTTGCCATTGCGATATACACTAACCCCGCTTTCGTATAATGAGAATACGAAGACAGTATAATTTTACCAAGTAATAATATTGCAGCAATAGTACGGGTATGACGTTGCGCGTATAAAGAAGAGGATGCTTTAGGTATAATAAGTAACGATATTAACCAAATTAATTAGACGGACATTATACCTCTAGTAAATGACCTAGAGATACTAGGTATCTTTAAGGACGAAGATAAAGGGGAGGGAGATGGTGTTACGGACGCTTTAAGTACGATATTACGACTACTGGAAGAAGCTAGTTGGTTAATAGAAGTACGGTCTAGGATAGAACCGGTAGAACTATGTGACGAGGAATGGTAACTAAGGTTACATGACATGCTACGTAAGGAACGCGAGATATAAGAGGAACTTACGTAGCTTACGTACCTTACGTATATTACGTATAAGAAGGATTTTATAGGAGTACGGTTGTGTATTTAAGGACCCTTAGTCCCTACCTAGATAGTTCCTTCCTTGTAGTAATTCTCAGAATATAATTAGAGTTAATCTGTTGGGCAACCACTCCACCAGTTGTTATTACGTTGTTAACTTCCTGCTTTACCTACACACCTAGCCCATTAATAGGACCTACCGTAGTTCTTGCTATAAGGTTCCGTTACACTACTAAAGTTAAAAAATCCTATTACTAGATAGGGGTATAATATAATCCTAGTAATAGTAGACAAGTTAACTAAGTAGGGCTACTTTATAGCATGCATAGAAGAAATCTTAGTAGAAGATATTACTAAAATCTATATTAAGAAAGTGTTTATAAGATATAGAGCACTAAGCAAGATTATATTAGATAGAGATTTAAGATTTATAGTAGTATTTTAGGAGGTATTCTTAATAAAATAAGGAGTTAGAGTAGCAACTTTTACCGTATATTATCCGCAAATAGACGGATAGATAAAAAGATTAAATTAAACGCTAAAATAGTATTTAAGATATTATATTAATTATACGTAAAATAATTAGGTATTATTATTACTAGTTATATAGTTTATATATAATATAATACTATAGAAAGGAATAGGTATATTACTATTTAAGGTAAATTACGGGTATAAGCTAAGAATATTATTATTATTATAATAAGCGAAGAAAATAAGTAGTATAGCTAAAAAAAGAATAAAGATATTAATAAATCTTTATATAGACCTTATGGAATTAGCGAAAAAGGTATTAAAAAAATAAAAAGGTACTATAACGCTAAGAGATCTAAGGGACTAGATCTTAAAGAAAGGGATAAAGTATAGCTATTATATAAAAATTTTAAGAGTTAATAACTAAGTAAGAAATTAGATTACGTTAGGCTAGGACGTTTTAAAATTATATAGAGGATTTTACTAGTTATATTTAAGTTAAACCTACTAGCTAAAATAAAGATCTACCCTATATAGTATACCGTAATACTAAAGCTAGTATACGGGAATATTAAGCTACTAATTTATAAAGTAGATATATATAAAGGATAAAAAGAAGATAAATAGTAAGTTTTAAAGATTATTAGTTATAAGGATATTAATAGTAAAATATAGTATAAGGTTAAGTGGATAGGCTATAATAAAACTACCTAAGAACTACTATAGAATTTAAAGAACGCTATAGGAAAGGTATAGGAGTATTAAAAAAGAACGGGTTAGGTAATATTAAGAAGAAGCTAAAAATAAAAGAATTAGTTAAAGGTAATAGATAAGCCGGATTATTTAAGGGATCTACTACTAGCGTACTAGTTATTTCCGCCTTATCTTAATTAGAATTTTTTTTAGCCTTTTTAGCCTTAAGCTTAGATAAACCTTACTCTACTAAACGTAACTCCTTTAAGCGCACCTTTTTATAAACCCTTATTAAATAGCTTAGGCGAGTATAAGTATCTAGTTAAGCTTTTAGAGCCTAAGACGCCTTATTAGAATAACGCTAAACCTTAATAAGGGCCTTGGCCAGCTTACCCTTTAGTCTTTTAGCCACTACTAATATATAAGACCCTAAGGCAAATTAGATAAGGAACTAGACGGTTATAAAGAGTAATATAACGTATATATTTAGTATTAGAGATAGATTAAATATTATAGGATAATTATATATTTACTTATATACACTTAGCGTATAAAGAAGGTTAGTAACTAGACGGAGCCGCGATTATAATATATACTAACTTCTTCTCCGCATAATAAGAATAGGACGGCATAACTTTACTAAGTAAAAAAATTAATATTACTAGCTAATTATAATGATTAGATATAGAGGATCTAATAAGAGGTATTAAAAATAATAAAGGTTATTAAATTAAAAACGGGAATGTTATACCTCTAATAAATAACTTAAAAATAGGAGATATCTTTAAGAACAAAGATAAAAAGGAGAGGGATAGTGTTATAGACCTTATATTAATAGTAGTATAACTACTAAAAGAAAACATAAATAGGTTGGTTAAGATAGTATAGGAAGTACTAGAACTAATTAAGCTATAGAATAAAAAGTAGCTAAGTTACGTAACTAGTTACGTTATAAGTTTAGAATATAGGAACGTAGGAACGTAGAAACGCGACGTACTAACGTACTAATATATTAACGTACTGAACCTTTACTATGGGGAGAAGTTATATATTTAAGGACATATAGTCTCTATAGATAGTTCCTCTTCTTTATAGTAAATCTTAGAATATAATTAGAGTTAATCTATTAGGTAACCACTCCACTAGTTATATTTACGTTGTTAACTATTCTATACCTATATACCTAGCCCATTAACAAGTCTACCGTAGTATTTCCTATAAGGCTTTATTATAGAGTACTTATATAAAATATCTATAGAGCTCTACTAACACGTTTTGGCGCTATAATAACTTTATATAATAAGGTATTTCCTTTATTAGTTAGAAGATTAACTTAGTAGTTCTTTAGTTAAGTTTACCCTTTATCTAAGCCCTTTACTATTCTTTCGCTACGTCTTCCTACTCTATTTATACTCCTACTACTATAATAGTTATTTTAGTAATTAGCTGTGGTTTAGGCTTTATAGCTTCTTATTTTAGCTATAGCTTCCTAAGTTACGTTATTAAAGTAGTAAGAATAAGATTTTTTTTTAAACTTAACTATAATAATAGCGTAATAGAGTGCTAGTGCTAAAATAATTTCTAGTATAATGTCTAAGTATTTAAATAGGTGTCTTGGCTTTAGGGTAGGCTGTTAGTTAATAGAGCTAAGATAATAAAATATAGATAAAGTAGTGCTATATAAAAGTTAGAACTAAAGACCTAGATAGCCTCTAAAAAATACTAAAGAGAAAAATAAATAAAAGGAGTATAGAGAGAAAAAGAGGCTTAGAGAGGGGATATAATATTAACCTTTCTAAATCTAGCGTATCTATTTAAGATAGTCTATACTAAGATTATAACGGTAGTATATAGGCCGTAAGAGTAGAAACGATAGTTAAATATTTAGGGATTGTTAGCTAAGAGAGTATATATCTTAGTATTATTTATAATTGGAAGTTTAGTATTAAGGGGTGGGCGGAGGCCATAAGGGTAAGGCTAGGGCAGAAGTGGAATTTTAGGGAGAAAGAGCCGGTAGAGAGGGCAGTAAAGGCGATGAAGCATTTTATAGACATTAAAAGCGGCGGTCGGCTAAGCGAGAGAGCGATGCCCGAAAACGGGTGTCAGGGCCCGGGCCCCGCTAAACTTAACTAGGCAGCGCACCCGGACACAGACCACTCGGATACCTAGGATCCCGTTTTCGGTCTTAATACTATAGACGAGCATTAACGTTTCGAAGAAATGCGGCCATGTCTACCTTGTTTCCTTCATTGGAGACCTTCTCGCGACCGTATTCGGCATATAGTATTCGGTAATACCTATCGCAGTCTACGTTAAATATGAACCGGGAAATAATCTAGCTTGCTCGGCCGGCGTTGGTGGCTGCAGTAGTGCTAAAGTTATTGGCTAATCGTCTTTATAACCTTCGCTACGTACTAGATATCCGAATGGCTGAAGAATACAATCTGTCACACGGAGACGCAAGTGTATGATGTGTGAGGACTCCATAAGGTGGAGTCGTCATGAAGAACAAGAATATATACAACAAGCGAAGCTATTACACGATCGCAGAAAGCTCCTGTGAATGTCCACGTACCCCCTCCTACCAACACAATCTATACTACTATCTTCGGCGTATACGGGTTATGGTACTTCTGCTCTCGTAACTTCCCCCGTAGCGCTATACGGGGTATAGTTTTAGGAGCATTAGCTTTGGCAGCTTGTTAGTGGCCCTAATTAACATGCTGCGTCAGTTCTGCTCAGTTGCTTAATAATAGGAGGCGTCGTAAGGAAACATGATCGGGGTAATTCTGTTCTGCATTTTGGGCTGTCTAATTAGTATTTTAGATTGGGCCGTGTAGTTTCTTAACCGATATGCGTTCTCTTATATTGCGTTGTATGGGAAACCGTATATTGCCGCTGCGAAGGATACATAGATGTTCACTTTTTCTCTATTCTTTTTCCCCTGAACTTTGCTAACACTTGTCTGAGCCCGGAGTTCTTTATTGGCTAGTTCGACATAGAAGGCCTAGTGGCTTCACGTGATGCTGGGCCATGCGTTTAATATCACCCTTGACTTTTGATATAATGAATGCTAATAACCAAAACAGGATGATCAAGAATCGTGGCATTGATGCGCTTGTAAACGAATGCCTTATCGGGCCTGTACTTACAATGGGTGCTACATTCATCGCATATGTCTGCGCTCTCTTGGCATACCTTTATCTCATCTTCACGTCGCCCGCTTACAACAGCAGTGACACCTACACGCTAGTTGTTGTGGCTTTTGCGTTCTTGATTGGCCTTCAGATCTGCAACATCTTTACAACTCCGATCGATTCCGGCATAGATACCATATTCGTGGCATCAGCATGGGATCCGGAAGAGCTTATGAGAGACCACCCGGACCTTTACGGGCGAATGGTAGCAGTGTATCCGCATGTGCGGCTGTCGACGCCCAATTGGCCCAAAAAGACCGGTCCTTTTGGCGAAGCCAAATAGGACGTATTTTATCGGTTGACAGCAGCAGTCTATCCATGCGTAGAAAGGATGTCGCGTTAACCGAGGTTATGTGGCTTCGTTCGGATGAAAAACCTTTTCATCGAGCTGGGCTGCCTGTGTCTTTCAATGCGAATTCGCGCATTGAATCGTAAGTGCATAGATGGAACGTAGGTACCGGAATCTTTACCGCGCGAATGGCTGGGAGGGGCAACTGCGAACCCCAGATCCTAGACAGTAGAGTGGTTCGTCACATGGTAGGGCCGAAAGGTGGCGTAGACTAAAACGCGGGAGCTATTAACAATACCTCGTCGTGATCAATGGCGTCGTACCCCCATGGTCAATTAGCGTTCAGTGACAGTGTGTTGACATGTGCTGTGGAAATGGCTTCAAAGGAAACTGTTGAAAGCAGGGAGCCTAAAATAGCATGCCTAGCGAGTCTTATTGTGTTGACCGCCAACTGGCACCAAAAAGACCGGTCCTATTGGCAGTGCCGATTAGGACAATATATAGCCTCAAATTCTGGTCAACATATTGTGACACAAGGCCTAGCAAAATATTATCATCACACAGCTGGTAATGCCCCGAGCGCAGTCTGTGCTGGGCAGCAACGCCCTGTGACGCCTGCGGTATTAACGATTTTGGTGGGGCACAAGTTCCCCGTGGAAACAAATACGTAGGAAGCTTACGGGCCGTAACTCCACGACGACTGTTTTTGCGGGCCATCTCCATTAGGGACCTGTGGTCTTACTTTTGTAGTACTACTGCTGTGCTTTTATCGTGGCGCTGCCTCTGTCCAATTGAAACCTGACTGCCTGCATCATCACCGCACCGCGGGGAACTGACCAACTCAGAGCCCACTGAATCCCCACGCCTTGTGCCCCCCATTCTTGATTTGAATCCAGAATCGTCGACTGCACTTCTCACGCAGCTAACTTTGAATCACACCGCATTGTGGCAGGTGAGAGTTCAAATATTTTTTTCAGAACCTCTTTCCCCTATATATTTCTACTCGCTGACAGCTTGCTCAATCCTCTAGAACAGCTCAGCACCAACTTCTCCTCCAATCCCACGCAACGTCTCTAGTCCATCTGTTGGACTTTTCTCACCGCTTCGAACCCTACCAGACCTTCCAATTCCTCATCCAAAACACACAATATGTATGATAAGAAGGCAGTACACTTTGGAGGCGGCAACATTGGCCGTGGCTTTGTGGCCGAGTTTCTGCACAACTCGGGCTATGAGGTCGTCTTCATTGATGTCATGGATAAGGTCATCGAGGCTCTGCAGCAGACGCCCCACTATACCGTGACGGAGATTGGCGAGGATGGCGAGCGGACGTTCAACATCGACCACTATCGTGCTATCAACAGCAAATACGAGCTCCCAAAGGTCATTGACGAGATTGCGACTGCTGATGTGGTGACCTGTGCTGTTGGACCCAACATCCTCAAGTTCATCGCAGAGCCAGTGGCCAAGGCAATTAAAGCCCGCAAGCTGGACTATCCTATCGCCGTCATTGCTTGCGAGAACGCCATCAACGCTACAACTACATGGAAAGGCTTCATCACGTCGTACATTGAGACGAAGTTGGACAAGTCGATCCTGGACACGCTCGACACAAAAGCCCGCTTCGCTAACTCCGCCATTGACCGTATCGTGCCGCACCAGGACCCAGATGCAGGGCTGAACGTCAAGATCGAGAAGTTCTTCGAATGGTGCGTTGAGCAGCCGCCGTTCAAAGGCGCCAAGCAGCCCCAGATTGAAGGTGTGCACTTCGTCGACGACCTACAGCCGTACATTGAGCGCAAGCTCTTCACGGTCAATACCTCACACGCAACGGCAGCCTACTACGGCTACAACCGCGGCAAAGCCCTCATCCACGAAGCCATGATGGACAAGGAGATCCACGACATTGTGCGCAACTGCGTGCGGGAGACGGCGCACCTAATCGTGAAAAAGCACGGCATCTCGACGCAAGAGCAAAACGACTACGTAGAGAAGATCATTTCGCGTATCTCCAACCCGGCGCTGGAAGACAAAGTGGAGCGTGTGGGCCGTGCGCCACTACGCAAACTGTCGCGCAACGAGCGCTTCATCGGCCCCGCGGCGCACCTCGTCGAGATGGGCGACTCGTGCGACTCGCTGCTCGGTGCCGTCGAGATGGCGCTGCGCTTCCAGAACGTCGAGGGTGACGACGAGAGCTTCGAGCTCGCGAAGATCCTTAAGGACCATAGTTCTAAGGAGGCCACGAGCAAGATCACGGGCCTTGAGACTTCCCACCCGTTGTACGACCGCGTGGAGCAGATCGTTGCGAAGGTGCAGAAGAGCTCATCTCTATAAGCTCACTTACAGGCAGTAGAGCGGGCTTTGTTTTCCGCTAGTGACAGGGATGCTTGGGGATTTCTTTCTTACAGATTAACCTTCTGATATCTTGTCACCATAAAAGAAACTTGTTTTGACGAATTGACGCTTTTAAGTCATTTTATTTTCACCTACACCCCCAACTCCCATGTCTGTCCTTTTCTTTCACCGAGCTCTTGAACGAGCACTACGGTTATGACAAGCGGATACTGAACTTATAGATCACGGTGATACTCGTGGAATAGAGCAGTTTTGCAACTTCCCTGTGGTAGCTGTTTTTGAATGGCGGTGATGATTGATGAAGTGGCGTTGCTGCAGATGCCCTGTATTCGACACTCCGCATTCACTGGCCCGGATGGCCTTCACACAGCCAACACAATGATAAAGTAAACTAGCAGAGACGTAGCAAGATCTTCCCGGAGCCCAGAAACTTTTAGATAAACCTCCAGCTGACTATACCAGGTCTCCCCAGATCCCTCTTCTACATACACAGAACTTGGTAGTGGAAGAGGTAACAGGTGTATATACATGCATCAAGCTCAATACCAACCATTGGAGCGGAATGCGTAGCTCCGATTCTCATGTCGCTGGTCTTTTACGGCATACTATCAGGCGCAGATGCGCTTCTAGGTGAGGCAGATTATTAATGAGGCAGTTGCGATGCCGAGAATTCGGAGGCCAACGATGACTAGACGGCTGTTCTAACTCGGGCAACTGTGTGCTACTCCCTCCGCTATCGGTGAGGAAATGACGATAAAGAATGTCTGCTGGCGCCGATTAGAGTGGAGTCTTGGGGCGAACGCCCTGGGAATGAGCTGAGCTGGGTAAGGAGATAGGGAGCGTGCTGTGTTTCGGAGGTGTATCCCAAGGTATACTCTCCTGTGCTTCTCGCTTAAGCTTCCCAAAGGGGCGATCAACCGAAACAGCAAGCGCACAGCGACAACACTCCAACGCAAAGTACTCCTATGGCAAGGATTAGAGATTCACATCACCAGTGCTGCTAAATATTGCTATAGATTATTATTTGGCGATGACAGTGTGCAGCACCTTTATCTCCCGGAGACTTTCGTTATTTAATTTTGCTATATATATTTATCTTTTACTTCTAGCAATGTTAGTACCTAATCGAGCAGCGGAGTGTCAAGAGAAAGGTTTAAGAGGCCAACTAGTCCGCATAAGGGCCAAGGGGACGGCGTTGACAGATTCGATTTCTTAGGCGTCGGTGTCGAGGGAACGCCATCCTCATTCTTGATCCTGGCAGTAGCCTGCTTAACATTAAGCTTAATAAGGTCGTAGAGAAGGTCGAAAAAGCTAGGGTGATGAGTTTGTATATTAAAATCTGGTCCCTAGGTTCTAAAAGTTGCTGCAGATTGTAGTAATTTGATGTCGCGGATATATAAATATGGCCTAGAGAACCACGTTATAATTCTTCTGGTTTGATAGTCTACCTATTCTAGTAAGTGCGTGCCCGTTCAAAGTTATTTAAGTTAACAAGCACTCTCTTACCTACTATAAAACGTTACTTACTCCCCGTCTCTAACTGCTTTACTCACCCCGGCTCTTTGTGAGACTCTACCGCCAATAAGTAGCTAAATGTCATGCCATTCATCTGCCCGAGGCAGGCAACCAATCCGGGAAACGGATATTCCGAAGTATATATCATCGCTCTCCCCTCAGTTCTCTTCTTGAAACCTTCAAAGAAGTCACCTAAAAAGATTGCTAAGTACACATAACCCTTTCTCGGAGTTATTTCAGATGGAGGCTCGGATAATGAATGAAGTCCCCCGTGGAAGCAATGTTGCTATGAATGTGACGGCCATCGGAGAGGTTCCAGGAGGGTAAAAATGCTTATTATAATACATAACCTAGCTTCAGGAAGATAAACAGCATGAAAAGTAAATAATAACGAGCATCGCTTTAAGGTAGAGGTGAGAATCCTGATTGGGTGCTTTTAGTCGCTATCTTTAGACGTAAGGAATGTTAAGCGTTATTACGCCTTAAAGACGAATTGCTATCTCGACTACTGAGGATTGGGGTAAACCCTCTTGTCCGTAATTTCACGGCTCGCCTTTCGTGCTGGGACCCAATGAAGTTGCTCCAAAGCGAACCAAGACTAGAGAAATCTTCCAACCAGGACTAGAGGGAAATTGTCAAGATTTCCTTCGGACTGCTCAGTGAGATACAATTAAGCGCCGGTCTCAATCACTTTACAGACGAGGAAGCAAAAAGATCAAGAGCTTTCAAGTTCCGTGGCTCTAGTCGACAATAAGAAGCGGTGAAGACTGAGCACTCCATCAGATTATAGAAACATTGTTTATAATCGCTGTCTAAATCCTGTGTCCTAGTCAATCTAACGTAATGTAATGCAATGCCCTCCGCTCTACGAGGTATCGCTCTAGTGAAGATAACAGCATATTCATACCAAGTACTTATACCAAACTCTTCCCCTTCTACAATGCATCCTCCCTCCATCGACTCCTCACCCGTTGCCAACTCTCCATCTCCTTCTTCCCACCCTTATTTTCTAACCCCATGCCGCGCTCTATCCACTCCTGACTACCCATCTCGCTCAACCGGCTCAGTGCTCTCGCAAATGCAAAGCGCTCCTCGTCACCAGAGAACAAGGACGAGTTCTTCAACATCGACATGTTCATGCCGAGGTCGTCCATGAGGTTGCGCATCACGTCTGAGACATCGTGGTGCGTGTTGGCCTGAGGGAGCTCGCCTTTGAACTGGCCAGCGTGTATTGCTTCGTCGAGCTCATCATGTGAGAGAAAGAGCCCTGTTAGAGGGACGGCGGTTGTCATGACGAGTTTGGCCTGGGAATGTTAACGCCAATGCTCTTCTCCCACATTTCCTCTCTTCGTCTTGAACCCGGGTTCTTTGGTTCAAATATACATTATAACGCCCGTGAGAAATCATACATACCCGACTCTCATAAATGGCGTCAATAAGCGTGATAAATCTCCGAGCAAGATCCCGCGTTTTATGTGACATTCCCGGCACACTAGTAATAATAAACGCTTCGTAATTCCGCATCAACTCCAAGTAATCTGCCGCGCCTGCAGCTCGTCTAATGATTTCGTCAAAAGTGAACATAGCAGCTTTCCCGCTCGCTCTCGGCACGTTGATGTCTCTCCCCCAGACAGAATGCGTGGCCCGGTGCGGCGGATCGTGTTCGAAGTCTCCGAGAAAGCGAAACCAACGCTCGGCGTGCGTATCGGCAGCTTTGTCGAGCGGATGGTGGTACACACCGGACGGCGGTCGTGGGATTCGGCGGTAATCTGTGTGGGAGTCAAGGTTTATGACGCGGAGGCGGTCTTTAAGCATAGTGATAGCCGGGATGAACGATTCGCGCTGGATGCCGTTTTTGTACAACTCGTCCGGGTGTCTGTTCGAGGTCGTGACAAGTACTACTCCGTGGGACATGAGCGATTCGATGAGTCTGGCTAGGATTTAGCTCTTCGCACTCTTTTTCTCCTCCCGCATTCGGAAGCTATTTCAAGTCCAACGCATTGACACATACCGCCGCAGTATCATCGCATCTGCTACATCTGTACACTGAAATTCATCGAAACATAGCACTGTGCTCTTCTCCGCGATCCCTGCTGCCACAAAGGGAATCGCATCTATATCGTTCCCGTGTGCCATCTTCATTTTATGTAGGTCTTTATGCACATCTTGCATGAAGTTATGAAAATGTATCCGTGTCTTCGCTGTGATATTTGAGGGAAGAGTATCGAAAAATAGGTCCATCAGCATGGTTTTGCCGCTGCCCACATCCCCATACATGTACAAGCCTTTCGGGAGATTCGCAGGTATTTGTGGGAGTGCTCTTCGTTGAGATTTTTGGCTGAATAGGGAGGAGAAAAGAGATTTTTTGGGTGGTTGGAGAGACTCAGTGGTGGGTTGGACTACCTTGGGTTGCTGGTAGTGAGAGAGCATATCGTGGAGGTCTTCAAGGTTATGTATAATGCCTATACAGACATGTTAGATGAAGTTCTGAAGTACACAAGATACTTTGGGACGCTCATTATACCTCGCTGGTGCTCGTCATCTCGAAGTCTTCCAGATTCGACACGTGCATCGTACTCCGCCAGAGGGCCCTCTTTCTGGGACCCTTCTGCGTTTGCATGTTAGTGAAAGCTCTAGTTTTACACCATTTTTAGTAGTCATATACCAGGTTGTACTGTCGCTAGTCCTCTGTAGGTTCCTGCTGGTCCTCTCACCCTACTCATAGATTTTATTCGTGGCAAACTCTCCCTTCGGCGCGCTGCCTCAGCCCAAAGACGAGTCCGAAGGCGCATTATCCTCAAGCAATCCAAGCATAACGTCCTTTTGCCATCGAATCTTCGGCGAGAGCGATGCGATGCTCGAGCAAGGTAGCGGAAGGCCTGAAAGGCCTCAATGGGGTTCATGACGAGATAGTCAAGAGAGCGTAGGAAGACCACACCGCGAACGCTCAAGGACAGTCTAGTGTTGTATCATGTCTATGGTTTTTCTGTATCCAACAGTGGAAACCGCAAAAAAGGAATAAACACAGGCGGCCATTCTAGCACGGCTTGGTCACGTTGGCCTCGGCCATGTTGTCGGCATGACTTTTTCAAGTTTAGCTTGCGTCACCAAGCGCTTTGAAATTCCGCATTCGACACCAACGATTCCAAGCGTCAAGAATAATGTCAACGTGTGCTGGTACAACTGATACACCTGCTTCAATATTTCATTCATTCTTAAATGATTCTCTAGTTTTACAACTTGGTAGTCTCAGACTCGATCCTGAGACCATATTTTCCTTGACCAATCATACAACAGCGCGAAATCTACCGTCCAATCATGTATTTTTATTTTTATCTTTATTTTTCTTAAATTCAAGTCCACCGTCCAACAAAGCCATGGTACGGATAGGACTGCATTTTTGAGTTAAGTCCAGACCACTCCTTAAGCCTGACCCATCCGCTCCAGCAAAAACAGGGTCTATTATCAAGGACTCACTCTGTCACTGCGGAGCTTGTATTTTCTTATTCTGTCTCCCTGCGTATCATGGGAAAGACTTGAAACCTTAAAATTTCCTTCCACTTCACTCCCCCATCTTCCTATTTAGTGCTCTTAGATATGACGATCCTTGATTGGCTCCATTACATCCTCAATTTCTGGGTAATCGTCCGCAGGCACACAGATATATATTCGACTTTCAGGCAACTTACGCTTCTAGCGGTTGCAGAAAATATGAAGTGCCGTCATGGCGTCCCGCAGGTCGATGCGACGGGCGAGCTTCTAGGCTTTGAAGGGTAAAGGAGAGGACTCCATATCCAAAGGCGAGGCATTAGCAAAGTCAGCGAATTGCTGGATCCGGGTTCCTGGAAGCTGGAGTATGAGTCAGCGCGCCCCAAATGGATGAAGGAAAACTACGAGTAGGTTGGTTTTTCGTCGATAGCCAAGCTAAGAAGAACCATGGAATACAAGGCTAATGAGCCTTGGTGTATGCCGAGAAGTAAACATACATCTGCGTCACCCTCCCCACGGTCAAATAAGACGGCTCCACCGAAGAGTCGATTCAGCCCCAACAATGTCTGCAACTCCCTGGGGATATTGATCGAAGGCTTCATAAGAGTCATGGAAGAATACTGTTGGCCGGGGGTTGGGCACGTGATCGGGCACTGAATCATAAACTTTAAAAGGGTAGTGTTGTAGTTGGCTTGGGATTCCAGCCTTCGTATTCTTTATGAAATCCACCGTCCGGTTTTTGGAATAGGAGGACCGTGGTTTCATGGCAAGTAATAGCAGTTGTGTTGGCCGTCCGTTATCCCTGCATATCTCTACGGTATGGGATATAGAAGGGAGGTGAGGTAGCTGGACACCTGGATTATGCACCGCAGTATTGCAAAACCACCGGGTTCATACTTGAGTTCATGTACAATAAGTACAATTATCCGTAAGCTCGCTTCCATTTCCTCTAGAAAATACTGCATAATTACAATGGTATCGTCAAACGCTGTCATCTGTACCAACTGCCTCGTAATTCCCCCCTCTGCCTTCTGCCCTTCGCATAATCATGCGTGGAGGTGGTTCATAAATCTTTGTATAATCCACCCTTTGTCCTCCTAGCAAAGCCATACCAGGATCCTTACTTCCAAAAATCGGCGTTCCATCGCACCAAAAATCTTTGCAATTGGTAAAGATACCCTGCGAGAATGGGTTGCCACGATCACGTGCTCGGTTTGCCTGGGAGCCCCGGAAAGCAGTCGCGAAGAACGTGTCGAGTCCCAGAAGCCGTTTCCATTGTCCCCATACCGAGTGTTTTTTCTGGGTATGACGGGGCTGATCACCTGTGTCCTGGCCGGAACCGGCGCCATTTAGCGGTCCGCTGCCAGTTTCCTGTGACGTTGCGCCCGTTGTAACGAAGGTTGTGAGCGCTTCTGCTGGTGTATGGCTGTTGAGATGGCCCCTCATACTCTCAAACGTGGTCAAGGCCCTCGCAATTTGGAGCAGCTGGACAAGAAGAAGCATGGTTACCCAGGTCAGCTGGAACGCTGCCCAGCCGGTGAGAAGGATGGTGTAAGGGTCTTTATGCAAAATCTTGCATAGGTCTTCGGATATTACATTGCATGTCACTTCTTTTGGTGTTGGTACAATGGAGAGATCTTTTGTAAATTAGCATTAAATACCGTATTTAGAAATAATGACCTTCGAGACTTACACGCAAGTACCAACTGTACGAAGTATAGGATGCCGACTTCCAAACTCAAAACATACAGGACAAAATGGCGATGGTTATTGTTTGCAACACAATTGTTCACCCACGGGCAATGACTGGTAAAGTCAGTATACGAAAACCGTTATTAAACAAGAGAACATACTGATCAGATTTCGAAACACAACGATTACATCTCTTACAATGCCTACTCCGAAGTGGTTTCCGAACCATGCAATTTACGCAAAAATGATTTTCGTCGAATTGCCGTAACTCCAGAAGCTCATCGATCACGGCCTTTTGCTGACTTCGACTACCTAGTTTAGGGACGAACCCAGGATCTCGAACCATTGTGAAAATGTAGAAATACGCTGTTAATCCATAGAAGATCGCAAAGAATAGATTGAGGAAAGGGTTCGACATGTACGTCCCTACTTCTTGTCAGTATAACACATTTAGAGTCTCGCCTTCGACATCTTACATGGCAATACTGTGGTGATCCAGCGAACGCCAACCCAGAAAAGCGTGCCAGCAAATATTCCAGCTAAAAACGGCTATTTAAAATAATTAGCTAGGATTTCTATCGATTATTTTACGGAGGATATATTCCACTAACAGTGTGGTGTATGTTTTTCATATTAGGAGGCGCCCATCGTAATAATTTTTGAGCAACCCATTGCAGCGAGTACGCAACAACGAGTGCTATGGGAATCGCAGCATATACGACCATATGGCTGAGAATGTATAGGCCGCAAAATATGATGATGAATGGCCAGAGAAAGATGACTCTTGAGAGAAACGTCCTTGTGTCCTTAACCATGAAAGACAGGGGAAAGTCCCTTGAAGTCCCATCGGCATTGTAGCCACATTCTGAGAGAGCGCGGTGCCATTGTCGAAGGCTGTTCATTTCTTTTGCTGTTGCCGCAGGGGTTTTGCCGTCATTGTTCTTTGCAAATCTATCCGAGCCGTATTCAATCAACCTTTGCATTGAGCCTTGAGATCCTTTCACCAGCGCCCAGTGTAAAGCTGTAAACCCTTGGTCGTCTCTTGCGTAGACATTTGCGCCCCACCGTAAAAACAGATCCACACATGAGGGAAATCCTTTGTATGCCGCCCACATCAACGGTGTATGTGATTGCGCATCTGGGATGTCCACGGGTATGTCCTGGTGGAGGAGTAGAACTAACTGAAAAACATTCCCGTCAAGGGTAGCAGAGTGAAGAAGGTTAAAGCCTTGGTCATCGGTGAGCAGAGGGTCGGCGCCATGTTGTAGGAGTAGGTTAACCACGTAATAGTGGCATCTCTTTGCGGCCCATAGCACAGGAGTAGCGACCGCATCTCCGCCTTTGGCGTTTATGTTGGCGCCTTTCTGGATGAGAAAGTGGCATAAGGCGTAGTGGTTATTGATCGCAGCCCACTAGGTACGATAGATATGTTAGCAGCGTCCTCGAAAATTCCCAGACATTAAAGTGCTTGCGTGGGCGTACATGAAGTGGTGTAATGCCCTGTTCATCCGCGTAGTTGGCATCAAACTTCCCGCTATCAAACAGCTTCTGTATTGCTCCAATTTCGCCTAACCTTGCCAGCTGCATTATATCCTCCTCCACCGGAAGACTCGGCTTCGATGAAGGAATCTCGTTAAGCTCGACATGTTCTCCGCCGACTGGTTTCCCGTTCGAAGGGCTCTGTTCGGCGCGTGATGACGTGTGATTCGGCGTAGACATATCGGGCCTGGTTCTGACTAGTCGTGTAGAAGGGAGGATGGAGATCACCGACAGTTAAGCATATTGCTTGAGTCCAAGTTGAAACATAGGGGAACCCGTATTTTAGAAAAAGGTGTGGAGGGCGTTCGTCAGCCATTGATGCTTCAGCCCTTAAGGTTGGTGGCTGTGCACTGCCGAGAGATCCCGCCTATCATGGTCACCAAAGCATCAACCGTTTTAAAGGGACCCCTGAAAGAACATAAATACGGTGAGGCCTATCACCAAGGAACGGTTAAGAAAACGTATATTCCTCTAGCAACTGTTTGCTTTAGAATATGGCTCTAGCAAAGACCATATTCTCTCGAGTATCTGATAGCTTTGACCTCATCGAAGTTTATGGGATTTCATAATCAAAACATTTATTTTAACTCTCAGAGGATTTTCATTGATTATGAGGATATTTGATGAAGCAGGCTCTCACTATACATGACTTTCTAGACGAACAAATGCGTGCGCCTCACATTATCCCATAGGAACGCCAACCAAGACACCCACTTTTCTATCGTCATAGCATTTCATCTAAGTAGACTTCTTTGCGAACTCGACTCTCAGAATCAAGTGACCAAAGCCATCTAGGAAATTTGTCAGCAGGTGTCTCATCGAGCCGGATCAAGGTTGAGTTTCTTACAGCCATCCATCTTCTCACAAGCTTTCGCAGCATCTGATCGGTCTGCGTAGCTGACAAAAGCAAAGCCCTTTGCTCTTCCAGTCTCCCGGTCTTTTGCCAAAAAGACTCTTGTAACGTGACCAAATCGCGAGAACATATCCCTGAGGTCCTGTTCTTCGGCAAATTCGCTGACCTTTATCGTAAGTTAGCACTCGATCTACGCTAATTTCTCAAGAATACATACGTTGGTGACCCGCAGAGTAGCCAAGTCATCCCTCTCATACTTGCCACCCATTTTTTCGCCCGCTCCAGCACCACCTCTTCGCAGATGAGGAGGCACATAACTTGACCCGCCTTGGCCAAGAGCTCCTGGTTGTTCTTGCGCATCACCGTCCATTTCTGCGGCGCTAGGCTCACCTTCAGGCGCCATCGTATCCTTGAAGGGACATTTCGTTGTCCAGTGGTCACCGCTGCAAATACGACACTTAATCTTGGCATCCTTCAGGACGGTCTTCTTCTTCTCTGCCTCGCTCTTGTCTTCCGCCGACGCTTTCCAGTTCGCCATTGGCCTAAATGCTATGTTCTCTGCGATGCTGGTGGTGTCGGTTTGAGGACCTGCGGGTTTGCCCTTTTCATTGCCAAACTTCGCCCAATGCTTCCGCTCTGCGACGCGAGGATTGACGACTTGCTTCACGACTATCTTCTTAATCCGCCGTGTTGTTTTAACCTTTTTGCCATCTTCGCGGATACTCCATGTTATGATCGTTTCGGTGCCGTCTTTGTTCTTGATAATTTGCTGCTGTGGGAGCTGGATTGAATCCTCATCTTCTTCTTCCGCCCAATCGGTGCGTCTGTACAGAAGCTTGTCAGCCAGCGCATTTTAAAACAGAGATAAAATGTTACTAACCCAGCAACTCTTGACATGTTTGATGATACTGTAGTGGAGTTCCTTCGTTTTGGTGGTTGCGTCTTGCTAGGAGCAAATATGGCGTTGTGGGGCATAGAAATTATGCGGGCAGCGGTAAAAGTTTGGCGATCCCGCGCGATGAAAAAGGTCGGACGTCTCTCACACTTCCGAGGGTGCTGCAAGCCACAGCGGAGGCCGGCTGAAGCAATCAGGGCTCGTAGAAGCGAATGGAAGCCTAGTCAAATGCTTCCAATGTTCCTCTGAAGTCACATAATCCATGACAAAACTCCCACATTGCTGTGTATGTACTACGCCAAAGAGTTTCGCCACAACACCAGGTTTGTAAGCATCGCGATCGACGGTGACCAGAAATACCGAGATGATTAAAGCATCTAGTGCTAGCTCAAGGCTACCTTTCTTGGGCAAGTTAGCCAAGCTACAAGATAAGGGCGCCTTCTGCAGGGTGAAAATATATAACAAGCTCATGGAATGCGTCAATAGCAAATATATCTTAATTACACCACTATCGTCTAATGCATGTACTTATCCCGAGAGGTGAAATAATCACGGAGCCTTGATCCTATTGATTCTATTGGCCAGCCCTTACCGATAACAGTAGGACGAAATACACCAGCGGAAGGGATAACAAAGAGCTCCCCTCCAACAACCCCTAACCTTCACCCCATAGCTATACAGATCTTCGACTGCACAATACAACTCTCAGTCATGTCGAAAGCTGTGCTAATTACTGGAGCCACTGGCAAGCAAGGCGGAGCTGTCGTTAACACCTTGCTACCATCCTCCGATTTTACAATACTGGCAGTAACTCGCAACACAGCTTCTCCATCAGCGCAGAAGCTTGCGCAGAAGTCACCAAAGATTAAACTAGTTCAAGGAGATCTGAATGACCCTACAACCATATTCAAGAACGCGAAAGAAGTGATGGACAAGCCAATCTGGGGCGTCTTCAGTGTTCAGGTACAATCTTCCAACTCCTCGCAACTTTCCATAAAACGCATAACTAAATACAGCTTTCAAGGTCCCAATGGGCAATGGGCAGACAACCCAAACCGAGGAAAAGCAGGGCAAAGACCTCATTGATGTTTCACTCGCCGAAGGTGTCAAATACTTTGTTTACGCATCAGTTGACCGGGGTGGTGCCAAGTCCTCTAGTAACCCCACTCCTATCCCCCATTTCATCAGCAAACACAACATCGAGCGCCATCTGGAGGAAAAAACAGCAAACGGCGAGATGCAATGGACAGTTCTGAGACCCACCGCATTTTTGGATAATTTCGCCCCGAATTTCATGGGCAAGGCATTTGCTACTACCTGGAAAACTGCTCTGGGTGACAAGCCTCTGCAGTTTGTTTCCACAAGTGACATTGGATACTTCGCTGCACAAGCATTCATGAAGCCAGGGGAATACAATGGACGATTTATCTCGCTAGCAGGGTGCAATCTTACGTTTAACCAAGCAAATGAAATATTTAAGGCAAAGGTTGGGACGGACATGCCCACCACATTTAGCTTCATCTCGACTACATTCTTGTGGGCGGTCAAGGAGGTCGGAATTATGTTCAAGTGGTTTAAAGATGAGGGTTACGGGGCAAATATTGAGGAGCTGAAGAAGATACATCCAGGATTGCTGGATTTTGGGATGTGGCTAGAGAAAGAAGGCAAGTTTGAGACTAAATAAGTCGTGCGGGACTGATCTCTTTCAAATCTACCCCATTGCTGTTATTTCGTAAGTCTCGGTTCAGTGTGGTCATTTCGGTTTCTCTGAAGCAATCAATATTTCCTTTCTATATCTACTTCCAGGGAATTGTAAACTCGTAACGGAATAATGCATTGCGAATCTCATTTCTAATTCTGATTCCACTCTTGCACAATTGACTTCCTCATCCCAACGACTTTTCGACAGTACGGTGCGAGCGTCTCGTTGTGGTGCGCGTTGCTCATTACAACGGCTCCTCCGGTATCGTGGCAGAAAGGTGCCAGGGTCTCATTGATCGAATTTTCGTGGGTGGTCGCAAATTGGCCATGTAGAAAAGAGATTAACGAGTGAATACCCGAACACGAGCATAACCAATCCTTTGACCAGACGTTATATGGGGGAAGAAATCCGGGCTCGTGGCTGTTGACTGGACAATTTAGAATGAAAACTCTGAGATGAGGCTTTGGAGCCACTATATATGCAAGAGGTGGGCGAGTTAAAGGCACCCCTGATCTAACTTGGTGTTCACGGCTCGGCTGAGCGCCCGCTGAGTCGCTGAGCCAAGCCGTGAACACCATCGGTGCCGTCTGTGCACCTGTCTACCTCTTTATGCTCCCCAACAAGGACCCTCGCCCTGGAGTTCCCTCATAGACCGCGCACGTGAGATAAATCACCTTGGAGCCGTTCTTACCCTCGGTGCTTTCGTCTCTGGAGTCTTGGCCATTTCGTTCGGTGGAATCACCTACCCATGGAACAGCGGAAATATCATTG
Source organism: Cenococcum geophilum 1.58 (assembly GCF_001692895.1). Taxonomy (NCBI): domain Eukaryota; kingdom Fungi; phylum Ascomycota; class Dothideomycetes; order Gloniales; family Gloniaceae; genus Cenococcum; species Cenococcum geophilum. Next base: position 873,875 of record NW_027137597.1, read on the forward strand.
GCCTCTTCGTCTGCTCTGGCGTTCTCTTTGTTATTCTCGGAATCCAACAAGTATACACCACTTTGACCACCACATCTCGTCGGATCTTCCCCGTCGAATTCTTCAAATTTCGTACAATCCTCATCCTCTTCGCTATGACCTCTGCAGGCGGCACTGCAGTCTTCCTCCCCATCTACATGGTCCCTATCTTCTTCCAATTCACACGCGACGATACCGCCCAAAGCTGGCGTTCGTCTCCTCCCCTTCATCTTCCTCCTGGTCTTCGCCGTCATCGGAAATGGCGCCATTCTCTCAGCATACGGATACTACATGCCATGGTACACTCTCGGTGGTATCCTTGTCGTCACCGGAGGCGCACTCATGTACACCATCGACGTAGACACAAGCGCCTCCCGCGTCTACGGCTACAGCATAATTCTCGGGTTCGGCACTGGTCTTTTTGCACAAGCATCATTCTCCGTCGCCCAGGCTACTGTTGAACCGGAGTTTATCGCTTCAGCAGTGGGATTCACCACTTGTGCCCAAGTCTCTAGTGTCACCATCGCGCTCGCGATTGCAAACTCCGTATTCTTGAACAAATCAAAGGCTGCGATTAGTGTGATTCTTCCCGATGTTCCCATGGCGGATATCCAAGCTGCGATTACAGGCGCTGGAAGTGCGTTTGTTGCGAGTTTGAGTGGTGCTGTGAAGAGGGAGGTGTTGGTTGCGATTGTGACGAGTATGAGTAACGTGTTTGACCACTCCCCGGGCCACACCAGTCCTCGGGCCACTCCAAAAACCACCAAAAATCGAGAAAATCGCATTTTGATATCTTGACAACGGCTTTATAATAAATTCTAAAATTCTATAGCTAACCTTTTATGCCTATTCTAAGACTCTACTCTGACTTTGGAAGTAATTTATTCAGTAGTTTTAGAGGAATAGCAATTTAGCTCAAAATTGGGGGCTAAAACTCAATATCTTGATAATGGCTAGGCTTATTATTCTAGAACTTTAACAGGAGTCTTAGAATAGGCATAAAAGGCTAGCTATGGAATTTTAGAATTTATTATAAAGCCATTGTCAAGACATCAAAATGCGATTTTCTCGATTTTTGGTGGTTTTTGGAGTGGCCCGAGGACTGGTGTGGCCCGGGGAGTGGTCAAACATTATCTCAGTAAGCGACTCAGACGGCAAACGAGACAGTAAATCTCACTAGTACTTAACTAGTATAGCTTTATATAAAACCCCTGCTAGCTTTATTTAACCCCTGCTAGTATAAATTAACCCCTGTAGTTATAAGCGCTGTCTCGTTTGCCGTCTGAGGGCCTTTGGTGCGAAAATGTATAAAGGTCGACTTAAGACTGGTATCTCTTTTCTACCTTTTCTAATGCCCTGCTTTTACCCTAAATAACGTATTTTTAAAAATCTAATTGATTATATAATAATAATAATTCATTGCTTAACGTCCGATTCGGATCCCTATTGGGCCCACGCGGACTACTCCTTATATACATGTGGGGAGAAAACTCTATTTGAGAAAACCCCGTGATCCATCTCCCCGCCTTTTAGGACTCGCCTGCGAGGCGCCTGCGGGGCGCCTGTGAGTCACCTGTGGTGCTCCTACTACCTTACTTTTTAATCTCCTTGGGAACCACTGCTGCCGTAATAAGCCTACGGACGCGCTAGTATCGCATACTTTACTCTACTACTATAGAGTTATTAGGGGGCGCCCGTTGCTTGCCCCCCCTACTCTCTATTACTATTTCCCTTATAACCCGGAACTAGTTTAGTATATTTTAGCTAATAAGCTACTAGGTAACCGCCTTAAGGCCTTTTTATATTAAGAGCAGTATATTATAGTTCTCTATGCTAGCTACTAAGAGTATTACTTCTTAGTTAGTGCGTAAGGGGCATAACAGTATTACGTGTTTTGGTGTCTGTCTTAGCNAGCTATATTTATATCTNNGGCTACCTANTANGANACCNACNNAGTAGAGCTAGTCTTTTAGTCCTATTATTCCTATTCTTAAGAGTATTACTATTATATTTTCTACCTTTATTAGGCCTTCTTAGAGCCCTAGAGTATTTACCCCCTATAGCGTTAACTATGCTATAGCTTAGGTTCCTCTTGCCTTAGTTAGCCTCTATACCTTTAACTCCTATATATTTCTTTAGCGTTGGTCTAACTAGTATTATATTATAGTAGATAGTTTCCTAGCATTCTTTTATACTCTACTTTAGCTCCTTTTTCTTTTTTATTATTATCTTTACTGGCCTCTTATACGTTTTCCTTCCTCCTTTATATAGGCCTAGGCCCTAAAGTAGCACTATTTTTCTTTTACTTTCTTTACTTATTTCTCTAATATATCTTTCCTATTTTAGGGTTATTAGTTTATTCTCTTATGGGGCGCCCTAGGGTCCCTCTATAGTTTATTTAGGCGTGTCTTAATATACTTTATAATATTAGAGTTGCGTTTATTTTACGCCCTTTATATTATAGCGGCTTTAATATATAGTTATAGGGGGGGAATATTGGCTTCCTTCTTAAGTAGTGCTGTGGCCGTTCGCTTATATACGCCTATTATACTTTAGAGGTAGGCTATTTAGACCTTTTAAAGTAGTTTAAGGAGTGACTTAGGGGGGCCTTTTTTAGATTCTCTAATGGCCTAAATACTGGACCTATACGTTATAGTTGGCCGGATAACTACTGTATATAGTAGGCGTGACCTCTAGAAGTATAGACCCTATATAGAATTAACGATCCTAGATAATATAATGTACTATACTTAGCCCTTATAGGCCGCTTACGCTATATATGCGCTCTACTAGAGCTTACTATCTACCTATACTCTTAATACCCTTAGGCCCTAAACTAATTAACCCCTAAAGCCTTAGATGTAAATTATATACTAAAGATCTATAGATTAGTTGCGTTTTCTTATAAAATGGATTAGCTAGTATTTCTCTAGTAAGAATTAGACTCTATATTATCTTGCCTATTCTATATAGGTATTATAAGCTTTCTTTAGTATTTTACAATTCTCTACAGCTGTTAGCCCGTATATAATTAGGTTTATATTATTAATAAAGCCTATTCCCTAGGTTGCCCCTTCTTTAAAGGAGTTAAGTAAGTTGCTTATAAAGAAAAGGAAGAGTATAGGCGAGAGGGGTAAACCTTATAGTATTCCTGTTGTAACTATAATAGGGGGGCTCTAGTATCCGCTAAAGACTAATAATGTTTCTTTTTAACCTATAAACCCTTAAATAAATTATATAATCTATTCTGGGAAGCCTTTTGCCCTAAGGATATATAGGAGGCGCTTATAGGATATATTATTATAGGCGCCACTAATATCTAGGCTAAGTATTAATACTATAAAGTCCCTTTACATCGCCTATGTAGATTTAATAGTGGCAGCGAGTAGCGTAAGTGCTAATAGTGTTAAGCGGTTCTTTCTTACCCCTATTTAGCTCTATGGTAGTAGGGCGTATTCCTTAGCTATGTCTGCTATATGGTCCGCTATTACCTTTTCTAAGATCTTGCTAAGGGTGTTTTCTAAGGCAATATAGCGGTAGCTTCCTAGGATTAAGTAATCTGCTTTACCTTCTTTTTATAGGATAACCGTCATTATAGATCTTCCGAGTTGCGGGTAGTAGCCTATAGTAAAGTAAGCTTTAGCTATATCTATAAGCTAGGGTGCTATAAGTAGTCTATAGGTCTTTAGGGCCTTATTTAAAATCCTATTTAGTCCTAGTGCTATATTATTTAAAAGGCGGCTAATAGTTCTGGCCATTTTCTTTATTATTATGTCGCTGTTAACCTATAGGCGAGTTACTAGTGTTTTACCTATAATGTTACTAAGGTCTACTGGAGCCGGTTAGGGGAAGAACCTTTTTATAAGGATCTTTACCTTTTTATCGTTATTATTAGTGGCCTGTGATTCCCCTACTCTTTATAGGGGTGGTAGGTATAGGTCTTCTACTAGTTGCCCTACCTTTTTCTTTACCTATTTTGCTATAGCCTATAGGCCCTTATTATAGGGGAGGCTTAGGTTAAAAGTATGCTTATTTATAAATCGTCTTTAGTTATTCCTTACTTCTTTTTTTAGGGTATTCTTTAACTAGTTTCTTATATCTTTATATTATCTCTTATCTTTAGGGTTATAGCTACTTAAGTATTTCCTTCTTACTTATCATTAGCTAGTTATAAGAACCGCGTATTATACGGACTATATGTGTCGCGTATAAGGGCCCGGTCTTAAGACCGGGTAGTACTCTTCTAACCTATTTTTAATTGCTGCCTAGATTCTTTCTAGTCTTTAGTTAATTTTCTTAGGGGTAGCTAATAAGCCTTACTTGTTTAGTATTGGGTAGATTTCTTCTAGGTCTTAGAGTTGTTATTTAACTATATTAAGGAAGCTGTCTACCTTAAGCATCCTTATTGCGTATCTTTTACTATTTAGTTATACCTTAATATCCAAATTTAGCTATATCTAGATGGGGATATAGTCTAAAGTAAGTGCCTATTCTTTTTTGGGGTTGTATCTTTTAAGTCTCTAGTATAGGCCTTTGTCTATAAATATAAGGTTAATTATACTTCTAGCGGATCCTTATTGCTATATAATTGCTCTAGGGGGGATAGCTAGCTTAAGGCCCTAGGTGTCTATAGCTTTTAGTAGGCATTTTACCTATTATTTAGCAGCAACGTGGATACCCCCCTATTACGGGTAGTAGAGGTTTATGTCTCCTAATAGGATAAACTCTATACCTTTGGTTTTAAGTAAGCTTATTACTAATATAATGTTCTCTGTTTATAAGACCCCTTTAACCCTAGGGTTATATATATTAATAATTTATACCGGTCCTCTATATGTCTAAATTGTTATAACTATAATATTTAGATTAACTGCCTACTATAACTATAAGGATAGGCTAATAGTCTTGCTAATTATAAAGCACACGTATATAGCTGCTTTTGGTTTATATAGGAGCTAGAATCCTTAGGGGCAGTATATTAATTATGTATAGGTATTATAGTACGGCTTTTATATAGTAAGGATATAGTATTTCTCTAGGTCTAGGCTGTCTAGTAGGGGCCTTATAAGACAGTAGTTTATATTGCTATAGTTATACTGTATAATAGATAGGTGGCGGACCCTCGGCGAGGGTCTTTCGCCTCTTTATTATTCCTTACTTCTTCTATTTCCACTTTCTCTAGAATATTTAGAACTTTTATCTCTTGTGTCTACACCCTAGTTACTACTTATTTTATATAGAGCTTTTTATTCCTATGTCTTATATTCCTACTAGCGCTTCTATATCTAAATCTGTTATTATCTTTAGTTTTTTCCCTGTTCTTACTAGTTAGCTATACGCCCTTTAAAAGTTAGCTACAAATATTATATTTGCCGCATTAAGTCTAATTCTTAATTGTCTTGGTTTTAAGCTTACTATAGCTGTCTATAAGGGTCTTCCTATAGGGCATCCTCTCCCTTATGTCCCCTGTAACCCTTATATCCCTATATAGTCTAGTAATATCGCGCAGCGTCGCTTCTGGCTTATTAAGGCTTAGGATAGCTAGCCTAGCCCCCTAGTATTAAAGGTAGGAAACGCTAGAAAGGCACTTGCGCCCCCCTAGCTTATTGCTTGTTATTTCTATTTATATAACCTTACGTATAGTTATTCTTATAGCTATTAAGCCCTTACCTTCCGTCTTCTATATTTAATATAGTCTTCTCTCTTCTACGCCTTATATATACTTTAGTAGCAGTTTATATATTTTATTTAGTCTTAATTTAAGTAGTATCTTATATTATGGGGGCCTATATAGTGACCGCAGTACACCTATACTACGTATATGGATTAGGTGTGTCCCTATTATACGCAGCGATAGTATTATTTTAGGTATAGTCTGTAGTTATAAAGCCTTATATTGTATATAAGGCCGTTTATAATTATTTCTTTTTAGATAAGAAGTTTTTGCATTTCTAGTATATATATACTGACGATAAGGGAGCTATATATTTATCTAGCGTCTCCCTAGTAAGTCTCTAGCGACCCTTATATCCTCTTATTATTCTTATTATTTACTTAGTTTATATTTTCCTATTAAAGCTATTAGATTTAGGTAATCTTAAGTCCTAGTATAAGGCGTTCCGTTTATCTTACTATCTCCTATATAATTGCTGTGTTATTTACCTAGCGTCCCTTTTCTACCCTAAGGCTTATAGGGACCGCTAGGACTTTAACTAGGTAATTCTTATAGAGTACTTTTATGCCAATACGTTCTCCTAGCCTATCCTCTACCCTTATGGCTTGTTCCTTTACCTGTTAGTTCTTTAGGGTAACTCTAATATCTCCGCTCCTAAGGTATTGGACTATAATAGCGTTATAGACCTCTTTACGGATTTCTATAAGGACTTCTATTTCTAATTATCCCCTAAGCCCCTCTACTTTTTTTATATTTAGTTATATTATAATTATATACCCGGTTATTATCTTAAGGGGGGTAAGTTCCCTATACTATAAAAGCGCAGCTATAGCGGCCTAGGTGCGGTTCGCCGGTAAGGGGGGTTTTTATTTATTTTTAATTTTACTTAGCCGTTAGAGGATTTAATTAAGGGTTTACTAAAGGGGCGCCTAAGGTTTACTAAACTAGCGGAGCCATTTTACTAGCTATATTAGATTGTTATGGCTAATGGTTACTCCCCTATAATTCTAGGTACTAGACGCGTCTAGTAGGCTTTATATTTTATTAGATGCCTTCTTAATAAAGGTATTTCCGCTTTATAGTGTGGCATTCGCCCGTTTTTATTGTGGAGGGCTATTGCTAGGCGTGGTTCTGGCGGTCGCGCGTGAGTGCGAACCACCGTCGTTTGACGTGTGCCTCCCCTACGATACATGCATCTCAGGGGGATTCTCTGGGTGTTTTACAGGGTTCTTTTAGTTGGTTTTAGTCTTTTTGGGCTAGGTGCAGCAAGAGCTCCAAATTTCATTATAGAAGGAATTCTTATGGTTAATCGATTATATAACTAAAGCTATATTTTAAGAATATTTATATAAAAACCCTATAGTATAAAAGTAGGTTATTAAAATTATGGGTAGAAAGAAGCAGAGTGACTTTTTTGGGTCGACTAGCGATAAGTTTTAGATAAAAAATGCGACCGACTGCCCATATCTAATATTTTATATAATATAGCTACAACGTCGTTATTTAGTGCAATAGATAGAGAAGCTAAAGAGCTCCTACCTCGTAGTATTTTTATAATAACTAGACATTATTAAAGGGTCGAGATACGGCAGTGAAAAAGGTGATTTTGACGCTGCATTGCTAGAGCCTCGCCTGGGCGCAATTTTGTCGCAAAATATTATAAAATTCTACGTAAATCTTACCCAGCTAATAGCTTTATATTTTAATAAAAATCTAATCAATTATAGAGGAGACTAGTCTAATTCGACTCGTTAGCTTATTAGGTTAAAAAGGTATTGTTAGGGAGTTAAATATATAGGAGAGAGTGTCTCTTATACAAAATTGCGAAAATTGAAGTCGAGCCTCACCAAAGCTCGATAGGCCCTCAGACGGCAGGGCAAACTTAAGGTCGGTAGATAGCTGATTGGTTAAAAAAAGGTGGCGTTTATTTAGGCGAAGACTAGTAACACTTTAGTATTAGTGAGTGCGCCTTAAGTTCTGCCCTTGCCGTCTGAGTCGCTTACTGAGATAAGTCAAACACGTTAACGTGTTTCACCAGTCAGTGGGACACCCCAGTCAGTGGGACACCCCAAAAACCACCAAAAATCAGAAAATTAGTGCCTTAATCTCTCAACAATAGCTTAATAATAAATTATAAAATTTTATAGTTGGCTTTTTATACCTACTTTAAGACTCTTATTTAACTTTAAAGGTAATTTATTAAGTACTTTTAGAAATATAGGAATTCAGCTTAAAATTGGGGGCTAAAACTCGATATCTTAATAACGGCTATCAACGGCTAGGTTTATTACCCTAAAACTTTAATAAGAGTCTTAAAGTAGGTATAAAAGGCCAATTATAAAAATTTTAGAATTTATTATTGAGATATTGTTGAGATATTAAGGTACAGATTTTCTAATTTTTGGTGGTTTTTGAGGTGTCCCACTGACTGGTAAAACACGTTAACTAAGACTTACATCTTAGTCATCACTGCGGGCGCCCCCACTACCGTATTGAGCTTTGCGATGAAGAGGGAGAGGTTGTTTATGGTTGCTGGTGTTGCTCCTTAGTGTGGGAAGTGGTAAAAGCTATATAGATTAAGACATGGCGTTCTTCTTTAGATAGCTTCTATATGAGGGGAGGCATAGTGTTGAATCTCCAATTTTAATCTTGTCCTATTGAAGGTATGTTCTCCATGTGTTTCAGTGGAAACCCTCGTATTGTTCGAAATCTATAGGAGCAGCGTAGACGAAAAAGAGGAGGGACTGACCAACGCCGGGGAGAAGGAGATGGTGTTCTTATTTATTTATGATGGTTTGCAAGCGCTGTGGTTGGGGTGGTGGCTTGGTGAGGGAGGATTCTCGGGGAGACTACCCGTTTATTGAGGGGAGGGTAAGAACTTGAGGGGTTGTTCTCTGCTGGCAGAGCTGTTGTGTGGAAGTTAAAAAATATCCGCAGGGTTGAATTCTACTACAAAGCTACTCGAGTTCTGGCTGTGGTCATAGAATTGGGTATAATAAAAGAATTACCACTCTAACTGACTCCAACTGACTGATGTGCAACTTTGTCCACTGTCGAAAAGTCATGGTCATAGATATTGTTGAATGTCGCTGCCACAGGGCTGGCGTTTTTGTTTTATCTCTTTTAGCGGAAGAGAGGACTTGATAGAAGAACAAGGATACTAGGCTTGAATTGCAGCAAAGGGGCGTTGCCTTACAGAGTATACTCTGAACTAGACGGCAGTTGGAAAATATATACTAACCGATTTGAAAGAGTTTGAAGTCTTTGCCAATTTCTGTTTTCAGTAGTCCACCAATATGAAGATTACCGAGTGGAGTTTCCATTGGATGAGTTGGGCATTCATAGGCGTGTTTTGAGTTCTCGGTACCCGACAGCCTTGAATATAACTCCCCTTTCTTCTTCTTGCTAATTCGAGCGGGCCTTAGTGCGGATATCCTTTTGTGTGGGATTTTGGATGTTTGAGTTGACCGCCTGGAGACATTTCATTTGTAAACAATAACAAACAAACTAGGTGTAAGTCATTCGGAAATCTACTAATATTAAAAGATTCCAGCGAATATCATCTATATGGCCATCGGTCAAGACGTTCCAATAGGACTCAACGCAGCAAAATGACTAAATCCAACTTTAGGAGTAGCATGATGTGCATCCCCTAGCGGCGGAATCCCCACAGGGGGACTATTCCCAATGTAGTCCCCGTCGCAATGAACTACAGTCCACCTCTTCCCCTGCAATTCCCTCGCACCCTTAATCTTGTAATTCTCATACGGTTTATCTTCATTCATCAGCCTTTTCCAAAACCGATGGCTATCTGTCTTTGGATCCGGCTGTTCAAGCGAATGGAAAAGCCGCATCACCCTTGTTCTATCGTTCGAGAACCATTTACTGAGCAGGCTGAGGTATGCAGGCCAGCCGATTCCACCGTTTCTGACACTGTGAGCTCCATCTAGATCTCAGTGTTCTTGCCACGATGCATCAAAGAGCTGATGTGGATCTAGCTGCCCCTCCTCCTTGGGCGGAAGACAGCCCCAGTATTGCTGCGAGAAACCTGCTGCCCTCCACTTTCGCATAATGGAAATGACCGGATCGATTCCTCGGCTAAAACCACTTATGACAATTCGTCCTGGCATTGGGGGCACTCCAAAATTTGTAGACCAGATCCCTGCCCCCGGGGAACGCAGACTCCCGCCTATAAACCAGGATTTTCGATCTATCCCGCCAACGCTAGTCAAACCAAGATTGCTAGTCCTGCACTCGCGATATAGAAACACAGCTACTTCACGACACAGTCTGTAAATCCCTTCTCCTGATAAATAGGGGCCCCACGAACCATGCAGTGATCTACTTGGAGCGGGGTCTATTTGGAGCTCCAATGTGGATTCGGCTTCGATATGGATTTGGATTGGGCCTTCTAATTGGTAGATTAGAGTGGATCTACGGTTGATTTAACTCTTGGAGCTCCAGATCTATACCCAATTCGGACTACGGCTAAGGAGGAATAGAGCGCTAAGGAGTCAGTGCATAAGAGGAAGCCAATCAGCAACTCTCTTAACTCTACCACTAACTCACTGTCTAATAAGTAGTGTATTAGCCATAGAATATAGGACACCTAGTCATCCTGCCCTTACTACTGTCGCTTCTGCTGTTACGGCTCTGCATCTACACCTATTATTATAGTGTTATATTTAACTTTCCTGCCTCCGCAATAGAACGATTTCTCTTAGTACGCCCACCTCCACCATCTAACGATATTATCCTTGCCCCAAAATCAATTAATTCGAAAGCCGACGACATGAAGGAGGTAGTTGAGTTTAAGCTGCAAGGCAAGAACTACATTCGATGTAACGCCTTAACGAAGAAACCGAAGCATACGAAGCAACGCACGTCACCTATATAGCTTTAGGGTGAGGATCTACAGCTAAAGGAGGGCGACGGCTCGACTACATATTACTACTGTTATATTTGTAAGAGGTTGAAGAAGACGCAGGAGCTCTCTATCGTGTCAAGCGGAAGATTTACCATGTTGACTTACCTCGTTGAGGATTATAATATGGATAAAGCTATAGGCTTATTGAAGAAGCACGGCGAGACGGTTCCAACTCAATTAACGGTTAAGGATTATCCTGCCGAGAGGTCGCTCATTTGGAGTTGTAATTTTAATACCTTTAAGCAGCTGCTCGTGCGATAGGTCGTATATTGTTATATTGCCTTCTTCCAATTTAAGAATATCTATTTCCGTTAGCTACTATTCTTTACATATCTAGGGCTTGAGAAGTACTTACTAAAGGCCTCTAAAACGATTCGCGGTTGGGTAATTAAGGCGTTTAAGACGTAGAAGGGTAAATTGAGGAAGGAGCTTAAGAACGCCCGCAGCATAATCTTGATATCCTTTGACCTTTGGACGTCGCCAAATGCACTTAGAGTCCTTGGTGTAGTTGCGCATTTTATTAATTAAGCTGGCAAGCGTCGCTATGTAGTATTGGGCCTCCGCGAAGTTATTAGTGAACACAGCGGTAAGAATATAGCAGCCGTCCTCCTTGATATCTTTAAAGACTATAAGATCCGTGGTAATATTGGGTATTTTATGGCCGACAATACAGAGTTAAATAATACGTGTATTGATGCAATACTTTAAGCACTCTACCTAGGAATGTTAGTAAAGAAAAGGAAAGCCCGTAGGCTCCGTTGTTTTGGTTATATTATAAACCTTTGCGCCCAGGCCTTTATTATAGGAGTTAATGCAGAGAATGTATGTAAGGATTTGGCTGCTGCGTATCGCGACTAGGATTTTAAGAGGATAGAGGTACTTTAGAAAAAGCGCGGAGCTGTCGGATTACTCTATAATCTTGTGCGATACATTCAAATGACCCCCCAGCGCTATGCAGTATTCAAAAGGATTAAAATTGGAGGTGCTTTGGCTGAGTTCAATGGCTTAGAGGTATGTGCTAAGATCCTGTATAGAGCTTTGGTGTTGAGATTCGAGTTTAATTTTGCATATGACGTTAAAAGACAAGGGTTTAATTGGCTCGGCTATGGATTATTAATTCGCCGGAGGAAAATCAAAATAATTTCCCTTTATTAAATATTTGAATAGCTTTATAAAATCAATACTAATACCTGCCAGCTTATTTAAAACAATCAAACGCGTTGGAATTCCTTATTTTTAGCTATATCTCGCTCCCTTAATTATAGAGAACGTATTATAAAGTTCTGCTAGGAGTACACACCGGGCTTAGGCGTGAAAGCACTTGGTAAAGATGACCTACTCTCTACGCGCCATTGGAAGGAGCTTAAGCATCTGCACGATCACCTTAAAGCTTTTTATGAGGCCACTATTATAGTAGAAGGCAAGTATATGGGCCTTGCAGATCACTTCCAAACTCTTAACTGGCTTTTACTAGAGCTTGAAAAAACGTAGCAAAAGTTTACTGAGCTTGCCACCCAAAGACGTCGCACTGCAGAGTCACAAAACTATAAGCAATTAGCTGGTTGCTCAGAGGCTGCTTGGTAGAAGTGTGAGAAGTACTACTGCAAGGCAGATGATACCAGTGCCTATTACGCGGCGATCGTTCTTAACCCAATACTTAAGATGCAGTGGTTTTAGGACAACTGGGGGGAGCACGAAGATAAGAAGGTTTGGATTCCAAAAGTTGAAGCTCTTGTAAGAGAGCTCTGGCTTAAATATAAAGGCAAGCTACAAGGTGCGCCTTCAGTAAATATACAAGATTCTACACAGCCACCACCGAAGCCAAAGACTTATACTTCTGCTCGCAATTACAAGCGCCTTAAAACGGTGCACCCTGACGACGCTACCACTACGCCTATTACCATCGCCGATCGCCTCCAGGAATATTTGGAAACGAACTGCCTCCGCGTAGGCGACTTAGACGATTTTGACGTTATATAATACTGGGTAGATCGCTACGAGAGCCAGCCCGATCTTGCTCAGTTTGCCCTTGATATACTTGCAATACCGCCTATGTTAGATGAGTGCGAGCGGCTGTAAGATTCTCCTAGAGGACCGTCGCTCTTGCTTGCAAATGGATATTATTGAGGCCAATAAGTGCCTTCGCCACTGGTACGGGCCTCCGCGCAAGGGCACGTTTGACAATACGGACGTTGGGGTTACAGAGGGAGAGCCTATACCACAAATGGTATCACCAAAGGAGGCCTCAAAGGCTCGAGTTGCCGCGTATAAGGAAGCTATGGAGGAAGCCGTAAAGGTAGCAGCAGAGGCAGCAGCAAATACAGCGGCAAATGCGGTGGCAGAGGCACCCCCGGGGGAGCCAGGTGGGCCGGGTGAGCCAGTGGTTATAGAGCCAGATGATGACGAGACTGAGAGCGACGATGAGGGTGCATATGCTGTCTTTAAGGAGGCGATTGAGGTAGAAGATTATGAAGCTTCTTATATAGAGGCTTTGTAATTTAGGGTTAATTTAATACGTTCTTCCTTCCTGTAACCGACTACCGGACCTTGCATATTACCCTGTTTCACCTGCGTCAGCACTACCCTCGTATGTCTCAGATACGTTGGAAATGAGTCATGGGCTTCGGAGTTAGGGGTCTACTTTCATGTATTTATACCACTTGATTTCCATAGATTTACAATCAAGTTGCTCGTTTAATTCCCACACTGCAAAGCTTACACTTCCTTACCTTTTTCCTTACCTTCTGCCAAGACTTACTATTTATAGTATATATTTGATCTGGATTTATATTGGAGTCCTGGAGCTCCACCACCTCCTCAGTATATGGAGTGGATTTGGGGGTCAAATCCACTCCAGTCCAGTCCAATAAGATCACTGGAACCATGATTGCAAATCGGCATCACCATGACCGCCCGGCGCCGGCGTGCAATGAGATTGTACGCAAAGCCATACTCATCTAGAAGGTATTTCTTGCCAAGAGTCATATACTGTTGATCTCCCGGCTTCGTATTTTTCACGAGTCCAAATGGATACTTTGCAGTGTACGCTGCAGTATGTGGGCTGAAGAACACGACCATGTCGAGAGGATCTAGAGGGCCTTCGTGGTTGATATTGGGTGACCATACAGCAACCGCATACTGTGGGTCTTTGGGTGAGCCTGGGTGTAGCAGCCAGAAGAAACGTCTAAGAGCCTGGATGTCTGTCGGTGGATTAGCTGGGGCACTTTGGAATCGCCGCCAGCCCTTTGCTGATGCAGGAGGTTGCGTATCGGGTAATATTTTCTTCCCGCCCAATTCGACTGGGAGTGGATCAAGCCACTGGGAACGGTAGGCATAATAATGAGAGTAACGATCGTTGGGGAGTTTGAATATGAGGGCGCCGGGCAAGTTGCTCCCCGTCGCAGCCATCGCATCAACCTCGTTGTCCTCCTTGAATAAGGTGGGGGCGCCGTCTAACCGCCCAAGATGTATCGTGAACTGTATGCTACCGGATATGAGTTTGCGTTGCACAAGTGCGTTGTTCCATTCCCCATCCTTGAGGGTGCCCCTGAACTCCACGTTCTCAGTGACATAGAATGGGTGTGATATTGAAAGGTTATGGGATTTACTGTCGATGTCGATGCCCGATAGGACGAGAAAGCCACTCTCATTGGTATTTCCTGTCTTGACATCGAGAATAATTGAAGCACCTTCAACTGCTGTATTGTTGGTGTCTAAAACCCTCAAGGTTATAGAAGTCATGNCTGCAATGTGTAGCCTCAAAGCATTTGAAATGATGAAGAGGGCTGTGAGCCCTGGTTAATATTCCTCTATGGGCGAAATTGATAGATAGGTAGTTATGTGAATATGATCTAGCAATAGACAATACAATGAATTTCAACAAAAGTGCGCTCTAGATCTTAACTAGATCCTGGCCAGACCCCCGCTCATTTAGTTGCCGCCACAAAAGCCAGCCTAGAAATACAATTAGCTGTAAAATGGTCAGGGGGCACTTAGCTGCCTGATGTTAAACTTGTTTCGCGCGGGAATTTCCCGTTTCCCAAGTTTCTTGTGAAGACAGGTCACAGGAGAAAGCAGCTCAGCGGGTGGCTAGAAGTATCGGACCTGGTACGTGCACACTTAACCAATCAAAAGCTGCAATATGGAACAACAAAAGATCTGATTGGTCTAGAAAGTGGGGCTCGCACGTACCAGGTCCAATACTTTTGGCCACCCACTGTACATGACTTCTGCTCAAATGTGGGCATACTTGGCGAAACAGCTGATGGCCAACAACACTACGTTCTGGATGCAATAAGCCTCTGCTGAGGGAACAGAAATTCACCAGTCAAGGACCGTCAGCTCTTGTCCGCTGAGAAAGAACGACTTAATGACACATGCAGTTTCAGCCACTGAATCAATTGATTGCAACTCTGAGATGTAGAGTCTCCATCTTGGGGGGCTGCGAAAGCCTCTCAAAGGCAGTAGTAACCATATATTGGCCCGCCTTCACCCCTCCTCTAGGTCTCGAGGCTACCCTATCGTAAGGTCTAGCTTGCCAAAACAACTCATCTCAAACATCTCACTTTCACGGAAAATATGGCCACTACCGCAATTGTCCAGATAGACTCCCAAGTTCAGAAACTTGAAGAATGGAAGACGAACACAGCATATAAGGCTGGGGATCGTATAACCTTCCAAAACTTGACGTACGAGTGCGTCGAAAGTCACACGTCCCAATCCGATTGGATTCCAACCAACACCCCAGCATTGTGGAAGCGAGTTGAACCAGACACGAAACCGGATGATCCGCCAAATAACGAAGTGAAACCAGCCGTTCTTCCTTATGCTAGCGAGCTTTTTGGAGTATATCAGCCCCTGATCGGCTGGAGGTCGCAACTCTCCCATGAGACGCTTGCCAAAGCCGTCTCCAGGCGCGTCAAGCAGGCAGCTCTTCACGCCAACAAGCTCATCAAGCAAGAGGTACCAAGACTTACCATGGCCCAACCTCGCTTTGTCGACCGCACCGGGACGCAGCTGGGACGAGCACTGGCAGCTAGAGTTTCGGGAGAAGAGGGTCTTGATATGAATGCATTCTTGGGCAACGCAACTCCTGAGTCGTTGCTAGCAGGAATCAACAGCGGTACGCCGCAAGCTGACACTACAGCTACGACAGTTCTTCCTGGCAGCCAGGACATAGCAATGGCGGCCGTGCTCAAGTATCTTAACGAAAAGGCCCCTGCCGCCGTGCAACAGATGTTCCGACCTGGAATTGCTCATCTAGACCGAATCGTCGGCAGTGCAGGGTTTTTCACTGATGATCATCCTGCCAAATCAGTATACCTTTCGCCAATCGGTCTCCTGCATCAATTCCGGCAGTACTTTTTCCAGCTCGGCACTTTTCTTGGGCCGCCAGTCGGCCATGTCTGGATCAGCCCCGGTGGCACAGTCGAACTTGTTGAAGTCAATACCAGGCGCCAGCTAGTAGAGCAGATAACCGAGCAGTCTGTCGAAACAATTCAGAAGACCGAACTTGATCAGACAGACAAGGACGAGCTATCAGATGCCGTGAAAAGCGAGAATGCGAATGACATGAAGCTAGGCGCGAGCGCAACTGCGTCCGGCGGCATTGGGCCAGTCTTTCAGGCCAGCGGCACTGCGAGCTTCAATTTGGATACCTCTCGAAAACAGTCGCAGGAGCAGACCCACAAAAAGATGAGAGAGCAGAGTGCCAGGCTCTCTAGTGAGGTTCGGCAAAACTACAAGACAACTTTTAGGACGGTGACCGAGACTACGGACACTTCCAGCCGGCGATATGTCCTGCAGAACAAAACTGACCGTCTGGTAAGCTACGAGCTTAGCCGCAAAATGCGCAAGGTTGCCGTCCAGGTACAAGATCTTGGTCAGCGCTTGTGTTGGCAGATGTATGTCGACAATCCCGGCAATCCTTTGGGGACGGGCGAGTTCGTCTATGACACTGCCGCGGCACGTGACCCATCTCTAAAGCCCCCTGAGGAGCAACCGTATCCGGACACGTTAGTCAAGGTTGTCTCCGACTCTTTCCCGTATATTCTCAAGACGGGAGACAAGGAGTTGGAAGAAGATTTCGGCCCCGACCCAGACAATGCCGGTTGGGGTATGCATGAAAATGGCCCCCTTGAATCGAATGACCGGATTGCATTTATTCGCGACTACAAGCTGCCCACAACCCCAGC
This sequence comes from Cenococcum geophilum 1.58, assembly GCF_001692895.1. NCBI lineage: Eukaryota > Fungi > Ascomycota > Dothideomycetes > Gloniales > Gloniaceae > Cenococcum > Cenococcum geophilum. The sequence continues at coordinate 890,688 of NW_027137597.1, forward strand.
GGGTTACGTGTTGGAGAGAATCAAGTTGCTTGATTTCCACGGAGCTGCGGTCCAGTGGATTGATGATCTGAAGCTTGACAAGACTAGGGAGCAGTTCACCATCCAGTTGACTTCTGCCAACTTTGGGAATAAGGAGCCGATTCCCTTTGATGCACATGTTGAATACCTTCCCGACGCAGTCACCAAGAGTCGAATCGATAAGAAGAATAGAGACAGCCAAGCAGTGTATCAGGACCAGCTCCAAGCCGAGAAGGAAAAGTCATTCTACGAAACCCTGCGCGCGCGTCTCAAGGTCATGGGAAAAGTGCGAACACGGTCTCAGGAGGATATGCGCGCGGAAGAACGAAATGTCATCTATCGTAGCATAATTACTCGTCTTTATGGTACGGAACAAGGCTGGAAGAGTGACGACTATTATGCTGCATCAGAGATGATTCGCTACTTCTTCGACATTGATGCCATGCTGTACTTCGTCGCACCAGACTGGTGGAAACCGCAGACGAATCAACTCGCCTCTGTCGATGAAGCAGGCCATATGACCTCTGCCGCCATGACGCTTCAGCCGCTCAGTACCCGCGCAGCTCTAATTGGCAAAGCTGCAGTCCCTAGTAGCGGGCAGCGTCCATACTATCTTATCACCGAAGAGACGGAGCCCGCGCGTCAAGGATCCTCGTTGGGCTGGCTCATGCAACTTGATGGAGATAACCTCCGCAATGCCTTCCTGAATTCGCCTTGGGTCAAGGCCATCCTTCCCATCCGGCCCGGCCGCGAACGCGATGCAATCACCTTCCTCCAGCGCCAGGAGGTCGCTGGGTCAGACGGCCTCGACCAACCATATCCCTATGACAGCGATGAAGACCCACCCGAATACAAGGACCAGTCGATAAAGACGGTACTGCTTATAATAGCGGACAAGATCGCGATGGAGTATGCGGAGAGCTTGAAGCCAAAGGAGGTGCCAGGAACAGTTGATGGAGTCAGAAAGCAGATGGCACTGCCGACCGAGATGGTTTTCGAGCATGGGTTTGATCCGCTAGAGGGCGGAATCAAGTTCGATAATAAAGCTTTTGAAGTTTTCAGCCAGTGGACAGAGGTCTTGCCTACGGATCAGGTTGTAGCGACGGAATATGCTCTCAAGGGATTGTGAGCCATGCAATAGGGTAAAAGAGCGTTGAGAACCAAGCGAGGAGGCAGCAGTGTGTAGAGAAAGACTTAAAAAAGTGGTTTGATAGATAGTTCCTCTTCGTCTTTCATTTACTAAGTTCCAAGTCACCCGATCGGATCCGATTCGGACGTTAAGCAATTGTCAGGTGAAAACCTGAGTATATAGTTATATAGCTGCGAGGCACAGGCGACTCGCATGCGACTCGCCTGTGAGGCACGTGCAGAGCACGTGCCCCTAGGGAAACCCCTTCCTTACCTTTATCTCAGTTAACTCAGACCCTCGGAGAGAAAATCCACCTTACCTCCTGTAAACTCCTGAGCCAATCAGCGGCTGGCACCGCCACACCTCTATAACCCCTATAACTCCTATAAACTCCTAAGCTAATTAGCAACCGGCGCCGCAGCCTAACGTACGCCGCAGGCGTTAGTGCTTGCGCTAGCTTTAGCAGCCAATTATAGAGCGCTAAGGTGGATTCCTCTCTAAGGGTCTAAGGGATTATAGTCGCGTTTTATAAGAGTGTGCCACTCTTACTAGTAGACAACTGCTGTTTTACCTTTAATGCCGTATATTACCCCCTAATATACCACCGCTTAACTCGCCGATACCTCTATTTAAAAGCCCTCCTCTTACTCTATAGAATCCATCCATAATAGAGCCTAATTATGCCCCTAATATCTCTACAAACGTCTATACAAACGCCTGTACGAACGCCTGTATAAACGCCTACACGAACGCCTACACAAACGCCTGCACGAACACCTATATAAAGCTTTGCTTAAAGCTCTATATAAAGCCGTTTATAAGGCCTTTAAAAATAAGCCTAAATATAAGGTCTATATAGAGAAGCTCTCTGCTTAAAGCTCTACTCTGCTTAAAGCTCTGCTTAAAGCTCTACTCAAAGCTCTACTTAAAGCTCTATATAAGGCTCTACTCAAAGCTCTATTAAAGCTCCACTTAAAGCTCTATCAAAGCTCTGCTCGAAGCTCTGCACAACGCTCTACTTAAAGCTCTACTTAAGGCTCTGCACAGAGCTCTGTATAACACTCTGCTTAAAGCTCTACTTAAGGCTCTGCACAGAGCTCTGCTTAAAAGCTCTACTTAAAAGCTCTACGCGAGGCTCTACTTAAAGCTCTACTTAAAGCTTAATACGGGGCTCTAAATCTCTCCTAATACGCAGCACTAATATACTAGGAAGACTCTATAATCGTCTACATAAACGGCTCTATAATCGTCTATATAAACGGCTCTATAATCGTCTATATAAATGGCTCTATAAACGTCTATATAATCAATCAACCAAACGCCCGTATGAATGTCTGCACGTCTGCACGTCTACAGTCTATACGTCTATACGCCTGCACATGGCTCTGCATAAGGCTCTGCACGAAGCTCTGCACGAAGCTCTGCACGAAGCTCTGCACGAAGCTCTGCACGAAGCTCTGCACGAAGCTCTGCACAAAGCTCTGCACGAAGCTTTGCACGAAGCTCTGCACGAAGCTCTGCTCGAAGCTCTGCTCGAAGCTCCGCTCGAAGCTCCGCTCAAAGCTCTGCACGAAGCTCTGCTTGAAGCTCTACATAAAGCTCTACACGAAGCTCTGCACGAAGCTCTGCTTGAAGCTCTGTATAAAGCTCTGCTCAAAGCTCTATACAAAGCTCTGCTCAAAGCTCTGCACGAGCCTCTGCCTAGAACTTCCCCCCTACTACGAAGCAGCCCCTGTAGCACAACAGTTAGGTATAGTATAATTAGGTAAGCTGTTTATAATAGGGTATAAGAGGTACCTTATAAAGTTTAATAGTAAATAGAGTTATAGTAGTAGAGTACGGTCGCCGTATTAATGGGGGTGGTTAGGTAAATACGGGTTTAAAAACACGTCTTTAAACTTTAAGGCTATACTTCGCCCCCTAATACGTTAGTTAGCTAGTTTAATTAATTAGAATATATTAGTAGGAGAGGTTATAATGTAAATACATCGCGAACTATAGCAATAGCTGCTAAATTAGCCCTAGTATAGCTATTTAAATTTAATACGCGTTAAAGATAGTATACAAGTTACACCAAATACGCGCCTATAATCTCTTAGACGCTTTGCAAAGGAATTTTAGGGGGTATAGGGGGGCTAGGGGTAGCGCGAGATTCTATTAGCTTAGGAGTTCGCAGGAGTTAGTCTAAGCCGCTGATTGGCTTAGGAGTTTGCACGAGTTTGCAGAGTGGGGCCATGCAGCGCCACAAATTCCTTGGAGAAGCGGCTGAGGCCACCTGAGATAACCTTACCTCGCACCTCAGACTCCTCCTTCTCCCTTAAGGATTCGTCTACTGTACAATATACCCTATTGTTCTATCATTGGACTCCCTATCCACATCCTCACCTCACATTCGAATCCTTACCAATCCCCTTGGGAGGATAGCCGGTTTAATTTTCCATAATCCACGATGCCTCCGAAGATAAGATTAACGCCTACACTTAACGGCAATACGCCCGCGACACGACGGTAAAGCGCCTCAGCATCTAATGCAGACGAAAACGCTAGCAGCACACTAGCAGAATCTAAGCCACCTTCCGAATCTTAAGATTAGACATTTATAAACGCTAAAGACTAGTTTAACTTATATACCTGGGCTTAACAGGAGCTTAGCAAGGTTACTAGCGTCCCACCAAATACTGCTGACCTAAAGGAGCTAGATAAGCTGGCTAATAAAATAGCCAACTTACGGAGCATTATTAATTTAACGAAGCCCTTCCGTTGCCTCTCTAGTAAAGAGCATAAGTCGCGCAGCGAACGTATACAACGAACGAATCTCGACGCCCTAGTTAAGAAGTCACTGCCTGATATTGGTGGTACTACTCAATAGAAGTTCGACCGGTGGATTACTATAATTAAGAATCGATTTAAGATCTACGACGCTAATTACGACTGCGAGCGACGTACGCGCTGGGCTATTGAAGGTCTTATAAAAGAGAAGACAGTTGCCCAACTAGTGCATTACCGTCTGGGCGCCAAGGATAAAGGTCCTCTACTATAGGACGAACTTAAGACTATAGTCTAAGACCAGATTAAGAATCCTATAATAAGACGCTTTAAAAATGCTACTATGTACTATATAACTATAATAAAGGAGAACTAGAAGTTTAACACCTTCTTAGCCCGTATATATAGCTTAAAGGACCTCTTCTTATACACCTCTTTTATCGACCCTAATTAAGAGATAGACTTTTAGTTCTTGTGCCTCCTAACCTACCTATAAGCAGAGCTCTTCCGCTAGAACTTTGCTATACGGGTAAAAACCGCTAAAGACCTCTTTATAGAAATCCGCTATATAGAGTAACTGCTCTATACTATAAAGCTCGTAGAAGACCGCGTAGCTAGCAGCGGCAGACCCTTATATTTGAAGCGTGGTTATAATATAGGCTCCGTAGGGTTAGGTTTAGAGGACGGAACCCTAGGAAGGCGACGCTTTCCTAACTAAGCTCTAGGGGAGACTACTTAATAGCCGGATAGCTTAGAGGATCCTCTAGATGCCGGTAATACGCCTATATATTATAAGATAAATATAGGTAGTAACCGTAAAGAATACTAGCGGCAAACCGCTATAAATAATGTCTAACTATTAGGTAGCAGGTCCGTCTATAACTAAGGTCCTTTAACTAGGGTCTATAACCTACTAGTAACCCACTGGTAACCTACTAGTAGTAACCTATACTAATAGCTTATATATTGTTTTACGTAGAGTATCTAGTAAGTGTGCTAGATACTATATAAGACTAGGATAACGTATACCCTAAACGTATATTATACGCAGGATATTACAACCTAACGTTAAATACTAAGACTAGGATACCGTATACCCTAAACGTATATTATGTGTAGGATATTATAACCTAACGTTAGATGCTAAGACTAGGATACTATATACCCTAAATATATATTATACGTAGGACATCGCGACCTAATGTTAGATTTGGATACCGTATACCCCTAAACGTATACCTTACGCAGGCGTATTATGACCCGACGCTATATAGGGAGAAAAGGAACGTATTGTAGTATATATTACAATAAATACGCCCTAGGGCGAAGTCCGCCTATATACTTAATATAATAATAGGTACTAAATTAACCCTTAACGCTATATAAAAGTTGCGGGTTATAGACCTTATAGGCGGTCCTAGTGCTACTATACTAATAACCTAGCGCCGGCAGACTAGAGTGTCCTATTATTCTTATTAAAACTTTAACTAACCTAATAGCGCTAGACCCTTAGCCTAGGAGACGGTCCCTTGTAACAACCCTATAAGTTACCTTATTAGTACTGGCTTTGCGTAAAGCCTCGTACTATAGTAAGTAGTAGTAGTAGCTACCTTAGCCGAAACGGCTTATAGAACACCCCTAAGTTACTAATCCATCTATAAAGTATAAGGGACGCCTTTATACGCTCCACACGCGACCACCTAAAGGCGAGTTCCTGCTAGTAATACTTAAAGACTCCTAAGGTATAATAAGGTCTGGCCTTACTAAGGACCTCCATAAATACCTAGGTACTATAATACCTACTAACGCTTAAATCGCACCGCTATATACCTTATAGTAAGCTATAGCCCTTAAGGCCCCTATATAAGCCTAGTGGTATTACTTACTTAACTCTATTATAGATCTCCCTAAGTTTAAGACACCTCTTTATCCTTATAGACCGTTTTATAAAGCTAGTATACTACTACCTAGCCTTATAGCTAAAGCGTAAGCGAAAGGCAAGCGCTACTACTGCTAAGACACAGCCTATATTAAAGAAAGGTAGAGGATATTCTAAGGGATTAAGGAATAAGCTAACGCTTATAGTAAGAGTTGCGGTATATATACGGGGTGAAGCTTAATTTATTAATATCCTATATAAGCCACACTTTACCGCAACCTAGCGACTTATAGGCGACTCGTAGGCAAGGCTACAGCGCACCGCTAGTAACCCCTAAGTAATTAAAAAGTACTCTCCTAGGCCTAGACCTAGTCCGTCACTCTATATTACCTTTATAGACTGTTTATATATTAGGTAATAGGTCTATCTAAGACTAGGGTCCTTTAACTAGGGTTTATAACCCGCTAGTGACCTACTAGTAGTGACCTATACTAATAACTTATACTAAATAGGTCCGTCTATAACCGAGGTCCTTTAACTAGGGTTTTTAACCTACTAGTGACCTACTAGTAGTAACCTATACTAACGACTTATATTATCCTACACCCGCCTATAACTAGGGTCCTTTAACTAAGGTCTATAACCTACTAGTAACCTGCTAGTAGTAACCTATATAAACAACTTATATACTATTTTACGTATATGCTATATAGATAACGCGCAAGGCTAAAGCAAGGGTTAGCGGCGGGTTTAACGGGTATATAGCCTTACCGTCCTAAATCTGGCCGTATATAAGTAACCTATAACCTACTTATAAAGTATATACGGCGCTATACTAGTATAGCGTAAGGCTAAAGTAGGGTCAGCGGCGGATCTAATAGGCATATAGCTTTACCGTCCTAAATCTGGCTATATGTAAATAACCTACAACCTACCCGCGAGGTATTAGCGACCTACCTATATAAGCAAACTTTTAGAATATATCTACTAAATTTAGGCAACAGGATTAAGCTACTAGCTCTACCTGTTAAATAGACTAATTAGGATTTTCCATACCGGGTATACAAAATCGCTATTAGCTTAGTAAAATGCAGGGAAGTCTTAGCAAGCCAAATCTGACCAATTAGATAACTTTAACTAACGGTCGAAGTTCCTTAACATCTTTGCGCTGCGTAAGTATACCACCTATCTCTCTATACGCAAAATTAGGACACTCTTTCCCTTCTAATTTTTTCCTTCTAAAGGTTTTTATAGGGTTTTATTAAGGCCTAAGCATATAAAGGATTGGGGACAACCCTTTTTAAAGGGGGGGGCATTGTTAGGTGAAAACCTAAGTATATAGTTATATAGTTGCGAGGTATAGGCGACTTGTATACAACTCGCCTATAAGGCACGTATAGAGCACGTACCCCTAGGGAAACCCCTTCCTTACCTCGCACCTCAGACTCCTCCTTCTCCCTTAAGGATTTGTCTACTATATAATATACCCTATTGTTCTATCATTAAACTCCCTATCCACATCCTCACCTCATAGCAATAAATTATATTTATATTTATATACGTACTATAGTATCTTATATTAGGGCTTAGAGCTTCTAAAAGAATATACTTTCTAAAAGAGCTAGTTTTAGGAGATATATAATCCTAGAAAAATTGGTTATATAAGGAGGGCGGTAGTAAGTATCTTAGGATTTCTAAGCTTTTAAAAGTTTTACTTCTAAACGCCCTATATATCCTAGCAGAATAGAGCTCCTAAAAGCCTCTCTTCTATAAGTATTTATCCTACTCCAAATATATATACAGAAGTTTTACAGTGCCGCAAAATAGAATAATTACTTCTCTTAAGATCGCAGCCCTTTTAGGATCGGCTCTTTTAGATAAAGGGCCCTTCTAAAATTAACTCTTTTAGATATTAAGGCCGTTTTAGAAGCTCTATATCCACAAATCCTAAACTACCGACTTATATTATATAAGTCTCCTTCTTTTCCCCTAAGGATTTGTCTATCTATACAATATACCCTATTGTTCTATTATTGGACTCCCTATCCATATCCTTACCTTATAATAGCAGCCGTATATAAAATAGGAGAGATATTACAAACCCTATAAGTACAATATTACGACTACTAGGAGAAGAGTTAGAATTAGCTAAGTAGTTAATAAAAGCATAGTCTAGGATAGAATAAGTAAAACTATATAATAAAGAATAGTAACTAAGATTATATAATAAGCTCTATTACATACCTTATATATAAAAGAGAGTTTCTTAGGAGTATGGTTATATATTTAAAGGACTATAATCCCTACTTTAGATAGTTCTCTCTTCGTAGCAAATCTTAGAATTAATTAGAGTTAATATATTAGGCACCTACTCCATAGTTAGATTTTATTATTATATTTACCTATATACCTAGCCTATTAATAACTCTATTATAGTATTTATTATAAGGCTTTGTTATAAGAGAGAAATATAATTAAATATGCAATAGTCTAGAATCTAGAGCTTTATAAAAATTATAAAAATTAGTAAATTAATTATAACTCCTAATAGTTCTAATAGACTCCTAATAGCTTCTATTAGGACTATTAGGATCTTTAAAAGATACTTATACTTAGCTTTTTTTTTAGGAACCTATTAGGAGCATACTTAGACTATTAGAATTATTAGGGCCTATAGTACTTTAAAATATTCTAAAAAAATATATATATATAACTAGTTTAATTATATTCTAAAAAGCTAATGTCTATAAATATCCGTAGTAGCTAGATCTACTACCTCCCTAGGCCTAGTGCTTACCTATTTTTACCGCTTATCTACCTACCTATCTACTTACCTATAACTACTTATAGTGTCTAATTTAATTTATAGGAGAGGTCAGTTCAATTAAAGGCTCTAATTAATTCGATTAATCGATTAATTATATTAATTTAAATCGATCTCTATAGGCATTCACTAGCTATATATTTAAACGGTATTATCTAAGGTATCTCCTTAGGCCTTAATTTAATTCGATTCGGTAATAGGCTAATATTAAGACTTTAGTTCAATTTAATTAATCGATTTAATTGTTTATAGTTGTTGGGAATAAAGGCAAAGGGTCACCATATAAGGTATATTGCCGTCATATATAGCAAGTTGCCGTTACGTGCGGCAAGTTGCCGTCACGTGCCGCCGCGGTACTAGCGTGGTGAGGAACCATAAGTTCCTTACCCCTTTCTTTAGGATATATAAGAATAACAACTATTATACTATCTACGAACCGTAGCTACGTGATATTACCTTATATAACCAATACTAATTAGTAGTTAACTTTACTGTTATACTATAGAGCAGCTAGGTATTCCACTAAGAAGAGATAAGCCACTATACCAGTGCTACTTATGCTAGAGGAAGCTATCTTTTAAGGTTAGAACTGGTCCTAAATCTTAAATAAAACTCTTTTATAAATCTAAGGATCTAAAGGCTAGAACTAGTCCTAAGCCTTTCTAAGATTACGGATTCTTGCGTCTATTACGTAGAACAACACGCTTTATAAGTCTTTATAATTTAAGGCTAGAACTAGTCCTAAGCCCTATAATCGTAAATACACGTTATAAACGCGTACTAAATAATAAATACACATTATAAACGCGTACTAAATAACAATCCCTATATCAATAATACTTCCCTCCCTCCGAAAACATAGCTACGCCTACTTTAAATAACTAGAAAGACTCTTTACTACTAAAGGTAGCTAAGCACGCGAAACTTATTAATAAAGATTAGGACAATTTCGCCTTTAATATAATAACTTATACCGTAAAATAAGTTAACGGCTTTCTCCTACACCATATTATATTCTATTAAAATAGATATTATGCCGATTTACAACTATAGGAGTATTTTAGGGAGGATTTTATAGGATAGACTGCTAATATATAGGCACTTAGTAACATTAATATTGTTTAGGATTTTTAAGACTTCCTTTATAGGAATAGGGTATATATTACTAAAAACGGTAACCTAATTGCTAGCAATATTTAGGCCGTTATTATTAGTATGGAAGAACTAATATAGACGGAAGCTAAGATTATACATTAACTATAGAAACCTAAAAACAACCTATATTCTTTAGAAGGCAACTTTAATTTATATTAAAACCCCTAGAACGCTAACCTCCTACCTAAAGCTACTTTCCCACCTAGAGGTACTTACCCACTTAGAGTTGCTCCGCCTCTACTTTCTCCACTCTAGCTAACTAGTAAGCCTTTACTATAAGAAGTTATAAATCTAATAAAGGTATATTCGGACGAAGAGAAAAAATTTAAAGGAGAACTATATAATATACTTAGAGTAAAACTATAGGTCTTTTATAACTATTACAATAAGGTTAAAATTTAACGCCATTAGTACCATTACGCTTTCTCTATTATGATAAAGGGATAAGCAGTAATATTCTATTACGACTATATTACGGGTAAAAACTATAACTTTAATATAATACTTTAGCTCACTAGAGCCCACTTTAAGACTAATAAAAATCGCCAACTTTATATATCTAAATAGCGGGAGACTATATTTTAAAGAGTTATTACTTCTAACCTAACAAAGACTTATTTAGAGTGCCTTTAACTACTCTTTAATAAACTCTAGAAAATCTAACGTGGCCTTACCAAAACTTACTAAAACAAAAACAGCCTAAGGGACTAGGTTATCTTAGCATGCTATAGCGTTCCTAAGTATAACTTAGCGCTATATAAACCTATAGATACGTTTAAAGGAGTATATACTAAGCTACGCTCTACTATAGGTACTATAATACAAACATAAGAATCTCAACAGCTTTATACCAAAAACCCTACCTAACTAAGTACTCCCGACCAATATAATTACAACTAGACTAATTAAATATATAGTGGCCGTAGTAGGGAATATAGAAGAGGGTATAATTAATATTAACTATAAGGTAATTATAGAGGTCCTNATAGAGGTTTATTTNNAANTAATTGCTAGANNAAGTNCTANNTTTATAANAAGCTAAATTACTAGTTAACTAAACACTCCCTTAATAAGCGAAAAGAGGTATATAATAAGTTCCGTTAAAGTATAAGAAACGTTAAAAATTATAAGGTTAATACGGCCTACTTTTAAAGCTTCCTAGTTTAATATAAAGGCGTAAAAGATCTTAAGGGTAAGGTTAATAAGACCGAATAACTCCTTATAGATATAGAAATTAAGGACTACTTACCCAACCAATACTTTACTAAGTATAGTAAGGTAAATAGTATATAAACTATTACTATTCTTAATAACTAATCTACGCTCTATTCTATTATAAAGTTAAATATCTTTAATAAGCCAAAGGAGAGCTCCGCGTTCTCCTTTAATAATAAATACTTAGCGAATATCTTTTATAGTATTATACCAGATACTAGAGCCGCAGAAGTATCTATAGTAGGAGAACCTTAAGTTTAAGCTCTTTAACAACTTAATACTTCTATCTAGATTAACTAATTAATGGCAGGCTAATATATAATACGTTTTAGCAAGGGTACCGCAATCTCTCTTGGCACAATTAGGGTCTAAACCCCCTTAGGATATATTACGTTCCACGTTATTCCTATAAATACTCCATTTCTATTCTGCATTAGGAATATAAATAAATTAGGTATTAAGCTTAACAACCTCAAGAATATACTTATATAGAAAGATAATCGGGTGCCTATTATACGTAAGTAGGGTTACCCTTAGCTACTCCTTTAACAATTAGAAAAAAGTATTGCTTAGAGCTATTTAACTAAGTTAGAGTTACGTTAACTACACTATCGTTTTAGCCACCCATCCGTTTATTAATTGCTTAGGGTTCTTTAATAAGCAGGCCATAAAGTTAAGGTTAAGGCAATTAAGTATTTTATAAAGTACTGCTATTACTACCAAATAAACCAAAAGTCCCCTAGCTAATTTAAGTTTACCCTTAAGGATAACTACAACTTTAACTTTTATATTATTATTAACGTTATATATCTTAGCGGCAAGCCAGTACTCTAAGTTATTAACTTCTTAACCTTCTTCTAAGCCGCACGATTCTTAAAGGATATATTAGCTAGGAACATATAGGATACCCTTTAATTATACTAGATTAATATCTACCTAGAACCCCCTAATTAAATTGTCTATAATATAGGAAAGAACTTCTTATCTATAGAGTTCTAATAACAGATAAAGGCAATAGCAATTAAGGTTAAGGAAGTCCCTATTAAGGTATATAATAGCATTAGAAAAGTAGAGCAATATTACGCGCTATTACGCCGTATATATAAGATTATCTCTTTAGAACTAAAGGACGCTAGCAAAGAACTTACCTTATAAATAGCTATTAAAACTATTAACAATTCCGCTGGCCTAAATAGACTTATACCTATATTGCTAGTCTTTAGCGCCTACCCTTAAATAACTAACAATTCTTTACTATCTCCCTTTATTATATAACGAGCTAAGGCTATTTACAAGGCAATAAAGGAGGTGCAACGTCTCTACGCTATACGCTAGGTTAATAACGCACTAGGAATAAGAAATAGCCCAAATACATTAACTACGCTTGACCTACTACTCTAGTCTAAAGTACGCGTATAGCGTAAAAAGGGAGGATAGTTAGGCCTACACTAACTTATTATAATTAATAGTTAAACTTATACTATTTAGATGCCTTATAGACCCACTTAATTCCGTTTAACTATTATTAAGCCTTATTACAAAGATAATAATTCTAAGCCTTTGCAGGATACCCTAGAAGATACCCTAGAGGAGAACTACGATTAATATACTCTAGAAGGCGACTACAATCCTAATATAATTATAGTAGATACGCTATAACCACGACATAGTAGAGGTCGCCTAAAGGGATTACAAAATTGCTAACACCTTATTAATTTTAAAGAACAATTTGTTGCCGCTATTAAGAATAGAGTTAAGTTATTAATGGCCTTTATAACAGCCAAAGAGAAGGCTAACTTTAAGCTCGTAAAATAGCTCTAAAAGGAAGGTTGTATTATAACTTTAGGAGCTCCTTTTTAAGCATCTAATAAGTAGGAGATCGATGGTCTTATTATAAGAAGAGTCTTTAAATTTAAAAAGTATAACCTTACCAAATTTGGTAGAGTTCGCATCTTTAAGTTAAGAATGGTTAATAAGATTAAGGGTAAAGCTACTAACGCCCCATTTAAGAAATTAAGGCTTATTATTTAAGGTTATAATAATAATAGCAAAGAGGTAATTCTTATATAATCTCTTACAATTTAACAAGCTAGTTAGCGAGTTATTATTATATTAGCTCCCTCCTTAATAAAAAATAGAATGGCGGTTTATTTATAAGATATTACCTAAGCCTACACCTAATTAAAGACGCACCTTTAGCGCTTAATATTGGCATACCTCCCGGAGTAAATTCGCCACTAGTATCCTAAAGATATAATTATAGTTATGCTTAAGCCATTATATAAAATTACAGAGGCAGGAACTTACTAGTAGGCTACCTACAGTAAGCACTATAAAGAGAAGCTTTTAATAACTACTTCTATATTTAATCCTTGCTTCCTTATTATAACTACAGGAACCCTATTTAGAATTATTAGTATATAAACTAATAATATAATTATCTTAGGAGACGACTAATTCTTAGCTCTTAAAGAGGATAAGCTAGTAAAGGCAAATCTTATAGCAAAGCTAAAGGAAAAGCTTAATTTAATAATACTATTACTTTTAATAGATGCATCCTCTCCCTAAATAAGGATTCTATTACTTTACGCCAGAAGGGTTAAAGTAAGAATATCGACATTATTAACGTAAATTCCCTAAAGTAAGGATATGTGGAGTAACGCGCTTATAAAGCTTATATTACTTCTATTTATTAACCTAAGGCTTTATTTAATCTCTCTGTTGCCGCCTAACACCAGAAACTAACTAAGAATGACGTTCTTGCCCTAAATAAACGTCTTTCCTGGTAAATAAACCATCTTAATTGGGGACTACTCTATGTGCCTATTAATCTTCCTACCGCTAAGCTCTTTATATTTATTAATAGATTATTTATAAACAATAAAGATTTTAGCTCCTAGTTAGGATATAAGATTATTATTATAAACAAATTTACTAAAGAGAATAACTTTATAATCTATAGTAATTTTATTTATTAGAGCTTAACTAAGAGCAAGCGTATTACCCAAAGTATTTTAGCGTTAGAGATATATAAAATAGTTGGCGGAGTTAATATAGCAATTGCAATTAGAACTACCCTAAAGATAATTATAGATTAACTTAAACTTCCTATTATCCCTATAATTATATACACTAACTTATATTCCCTCTATAAATATCTAGTTAAGCTCGGTACTATAAAGGAAAAGCGCCTTATAATTAATATTATAGTACTTTAGCAATCCTATAAGCGTTAAGAACTCTTTAAGATTTAATAAATTAATAGCTAAGATAACCCAGTAGATATAATAACAAAGGCAAACCCAAATAAGGCACTAGAGACGTTTATTAACATAAATACTCTATATATATAAGTTAAAGGTTGGGTTAAAAGGGAGTCCCTAGAAATTTCTTAGTTATATAAGGTCTTAAGATATCTAGGAACTTCAACCGGCGGTTAAAGTTGTTTAATTAGTTAGATTCTCTTGCCAAGACCTTTTTAAAGGGGCAGACCCTAACTTAAACCAGCCAATTAGGATTTTCTATCCCCGAGATAGAAAATCGCTATTAGCTCGCTTACTACTAGCGCCTTAGCGGCCCTCTAAATAAGATACCTACCTATAACTCCTAAGTAAGAAAGCACTACGTGCTAAAAGGGAAATTTTGGGACAGCGAGACTTATATTATAATGGCAATAGTAAATAAGGAGGATTAATATTTATTCTGCTAGTTAAGTGGTATATATATATAGATGGCAACCATAAAAAAAGAGTTGTTAGTGTTAAGAATAAAGGCAAGGGGTCACTATATAAGGTATATTGCCGTTATATATAGCAAGTTACCGTTACATACGGCAAGTTGCCGTCACGTGCCGCCGCGGCACTAGTGTGGTGAGAAACTATAAGTTCCTTACCCCTTTCTTTAGGATATATAAGAACAATAATTATTATACTATCTACGAACCGTAGCTACGTGATATTACCTTGTGTAACTAACAATAGTATTTACTGGCTAGTTACTAAAATAGTTATTATCTAGTTCTAGTAACAGTCCTCTATAAGTAACTATTTTAGTACCCCCTTAAGTAGAAAGGATATAAAAAAGAAAGGGTAAAAAATAAGGTAGCTACCTAGGTATATAGGGAGTATACTTAGTAGAGATATATATAGAGATTATTAGGAATATAGCGGGGACCTAATAATACTACGTATCGCATGCGTATATAAGGGGGAGTCGCTTTAAAGGGAGGAGGCGTTCCTACTAAAAGCCTAT
The DNA here is from genome assembly GCF_001692895.1 of Cenococcum geophilum 1.58. Classification (NCBI taxonomy): domain Eukaryota; kingdom Fungi; phylum Ascomycota; class Dothideomycetes; order Gloniales; family Gloniaceae; genus Cenococcum; species Cenococcum geophilum. The sequence goes on from NW_027137597.1 coordinate 905,925, forward strand.
TAGAATAGTTAGGAAAATTAAAATCCTATTAAAAGGCCTTTAGAATCTATTAGAAATATAGGCAAGTTACTCTTACGCGAGGCAAGTTGCCGTCACGTAAGGCAAGTTGCCGTCACGTAAGGCAAGTTGCCGTCACGTAAGGCAAGTTGCCATTATGTGTCGCCGCGGCACTAGCGTAGCGAGGAGCCTTAAGCTCTTCACCCTTTCTTAAGCAAGAAGAATATAGAATAATAATTATTATACTACCTATAACTTATAGATACGTAATATTACCTTATATTACCAACACTAATTAGTAGTTAACTTAATAGTTATACTACAAAACAGCTAGGTATTCCACTAAGAAGAGACGAGCTACTATACTAGTACTACAGTGCTACTTATACTAGAGGAAGCTGTCTTTTAAGGTTAGAACTAGTTCTAAACCTTAAATAGAACTCTTTTATAAATCTAAGGATCTAAAAGGCTAGAACTAGTCCTAAGCCTTTTCTAGATTATAGATTCTTGCGTCTATTATGTAAAATAACACGCTTTATAAGTCTTTATAATTTAAGGCTGGAACTAGTCCTAAGCCCTATAATCGCAAATACTTATTATAAACGCGTACTAAATAATAATCCCTATACTAACAACACTTCCCTTTCTATAACTCTATAATCTTTATTATAATACCTAATAATATAACCGCAAGCTGAAAATATAGCTATGGTCACTACAAACAACTAGAAAGACTTTTTACCACTAAGGGTAGCTATATACGCAAAACTTATTAATAAAAATTGGGACGAATTTACTATTAATATAATAACTTATACCGCAAAACAAGTTAATAGCTTTCTCCTATACTATATTCTATTCTACTAAGATAGCCACTATGCCGATTTATAGCTGTGGGAATATTTTAAGGAGGATTTTATAGGATAGACCGCTGACACCTAAATACTTAGTAATGTTAACATTATTTAGGATTTTTAAGACTTTCTCTATAGGAATAGGGTATATATTATTAAGAACGGTAACCTAATTACTAGTAATATTTAGGCTATTATTATTAGTATAGAAGAACTAGTATAGATGTAACGGAACCTTATAGTAAGAACTACGATAGGCTTGTTAATGGGCTAGGTATATAGGTGAAGTAAGTTAAAGTTAACAACGTAATAACAACTAGTGGAGTGGTTGCCCAACAGATTAACTTTAATTATATTCTAAAAATTACTATAAGGAAGGAACTATCTAGGTAGGGACTAAGGGTCCTTAAATATATAACCGTACTCCTATAAAATCCTTTTTGTACGTAATATACGTCTTATACACAAGGTACATTAAGTTCCTCTTATTCCTCTCGTTTAATACGTAGCATATTATATAACCTTAGTTACTATTCCTCATTACATAGTTCTATTGGCTCTATCCTAGACCGTACCTAAATTAACTAACTAGCTTCTTCTAACTCCTCTCCTAGTAGTTATAACATTATACTTAAAGCGTCCGTAATACCATCTCCCTCCTCTTTATCTTTGTCCTTAAAGATTTAAAATATCTCTAAATCGTTTACTAGAGGTATAATATCCGTCTAATTAATTTGGTTAATATTGTTGCTTATTATACCTAAAGCAATTTCTTCTTTATACGCCTAACGTCGTGCTCACACTGTTACTATAATACTGTCTCTTAGTAAGATTATGCCGTCTCTATATTCTTGTTATTCGAAAGAGGGGTTAGTTTGTATTATATTGGCGAACCTATCTTTGTAATAACCGTCCTTTTACTTAGAGTGTACTAAAGCGAATATTTATTCGTCCTATAACGTTTACTCTACCTCTAATGCTAAATATACGTAACCTATTGTCCTTAATAGTCGTCTACGTTAGGAAAAAATTTACCAGCATTTTTACAGCATTTGGCAGCATTTGGCGGCCAAATGCGCATTCCGCGCACTATAACGTGTAGCGTATAGTATCGACTAAGGTGCGGCATACTGCCGTATTCAATAATGCGGTGCGGCATACTGCTATATTTAATAATGCGATGCAGCATACTGCCGCATACTGCTATATTTAACAACGCACTGCTATATACTGCTGTATTTAACAACGCACTGCCGTATACTGCTGTATTTAACAATACACTGCCGTATACTACTGTATTTAACAACGCAGTGCAGCTAACTGCCGTATTTAACAATGCGGTGCAGCTAATTGCGCATTTTGCACTTAATGCGCAATTAATATATAATGCCCTCCTCGCGTATTCTATATATCTTGCTCTTCCTACACACTTAATAGTATTTGCTTAGTTTATATAGTTGGTGCAAAATTATATTATTTTAGATAATTTAATATATAGCGACGGTTCTCTTTTACCTGCCTACCTACCGACCTACCTACCGACCTACCTGCCTGCCTACCTACCTACCTGCCTACCTGCCTGCCTGCCTGCCTGCCTGCCTGTTTACCTACCTACCTGCCTACCTGCCTACCCGCCTGCCTGCCTGCCTGCTTGCCTACCCGTCCGCCCGTCTGTCTGTCTATCTGTCTGTCTGTCTGTCTGTCTGTCTGTCTGTCTATACCCACCCATCTATGCCTACCCGTCTATGTTACCTTGATTCGATCGATCGATCGAATCGTTTATCGTGTTCGCTGGCTGGTCGTTCGAACGGTTGTCGTGTGGCTCTGGCGACGGTCGTGTGGCGATGACGACGGTCGTCTAGCTCTGGCGACGGTCGTCTGGCTCTGACGGTCGTCCAGCTCTGGCGACGGTCATCTGGCTCCGGCGACGGTCGTCTAGCTCTGACGACGGTCGTCTGGCTCTGACGGTCGTCTAGCTCTGGCGACGGTCATCTGGCTCCGGCGACGGTCGTCTGGCTCTGACGACGGTTATCTGGCTCTAACGACGGTCGTCTGGCTCTGACGACGATCGTCCAGCTCTGGCGACGGTCATCTGGCTCCGGCGACGGTCGTCTAGCTCTGACGACGGTCGTCTGGCTCTGACGGTCGTCTAGCTCCGGCGACGGTCGTCTGCTGGCTGTCGTTTCTGGTGTCTTCCTAGGTAGGGAGGATGTAAGGAAGGGTAAAAAATGAGGTGGCTACCTAGGTGTATATAGGGGGTATACTTGGCAGAGGCACGTGTAAGAGGCTATCGGGAATATAAGCGGGGACCCGATGCGGAGCTTCGTGTAGAGCCTCCGTACGCAGAGCTTCGCGCAGAGCTTTGTGCAGAGCCTCTGTACGCAGAGCTTTATGTAGAGCCTTGTGTAGAGCTTCGTGCAGAGCTTCGCGTAGAGCTTCGTGCAGAGCTTCGCGTAGAGCTTCGTGCAGAGCTTCGTGTAGAGCTTCGTGCCAGAGCTTCGTGTAGAGCTTCGTGCAGAGCTTCGTGCAGAACTTCGTGCAGAACTTCGTGTAGAGCTTCGTGTAGGGCTTCGTGCAGAGCTTTGTGTAGAGCTTCGTGTAGGGCTTCGTGCAGAGCTTTGTGTAGAGCTTCGTGCAGAGCTTCGTGCAGAACTTCGTGTAAAAACTTCGTGCAGAGCTTCGTGCAGAGCTTCGTGCAGAACTTCGTGTAGAACTTCGTGTAGAACTTCGTGCAGAGCTTCGTGCAGAACTTCGTGTAGAACTTCGTGCAGAGCTTCGTGCAGAGCTTCGTGCAGAACTTCGTGCAGAGCTTCGTGCAGAACTTCGTGTAGAACTTTGTGTAGAACTTCGTGCAGAGCTTCGTGCAAAGCCTTCGTGCAGAACTTCGTGTAGAACTTCGTGTAGAACTTCGTGTAGAGCTTTGTGTAGAGCTTTATATAGAACTTCGTGCAGAGCTTTATACAGCATTTAATTTTACTTTTCTGCCATTTTAGCATTTTCTAGCATTTAGCAGCTAAATGCTAATATTTAATTATAAATGCAGCATTTGGCGGCTAAATGCTGGTACTTAGTAATAAATGCAGCTAAATGCTAATACTTAATTATAAATGCAGCTAAATGCTAATACTCAATTATAAATGCGGCATTTGGCGCTAAATGCTAGTACTTAGTAATAAATGCCGCATTTAGCTGCTAAATGCTAGAAAATGCTAGAAATGCTAGAAAATGCTGAAATGGCAAAAAAGTAAAATCAGATGCTGGTAAATTTTTTCCTGACGTAGTTCCCTAATTAATTTATTTTAGGGTCTTATATTTAATCTACTGCTACGCGGCTAGATAATAAACTGTCTATTACTCTGGCAAAACTATACCGTTTTTATAACGCGGAATATAAGGCTGCTAAAGCTTAGCAAAGAGCCCTTAATTCCCATCTTGCTACATCTGCTTAGTTAATCCGTCTTAAGAAGGTTTATAAGAAGGTTTGTTCTAAGAAGTAGAAACTTATAAAATAAGGGTTATAAAAACTTGGCGATAAAAAAACGGATTTTCTTCTAATAGAGAAGGAAATAGATTTAAGTAGTTCGGCAACTACTCTTCCTAGGTCCCCTTTAGGTAACTTATTTTTTTATAATTTTTTTTTAAATACTGCCTAACCTAATCTCTTCTAATACTCCTATACCTTTTCTATAGCGTTTTTTTAGATTTTCTAGTGGTTCCTAGGTAGTCTTATTATAGCCTATCTACTTAACCTCGTACTATGTTTTATTATTAATGTCCTTATAACTAACAATCTTTAAAACTTGCTATTTATCTTCTTCTTATCCTCTATACGTGTCTACTTTGTAAACTAATAGCTTAATATTCCTATATACTAGCTCTAGCATTGCGATATACTGTATAGAGTAGATCTTTATTTTGGCTAGTAGGTTTAACTTAAACGTAACCAGTAAAATCCTTTATATAATTTTAAAAGGTCCTAGTCTAACGTAGTCTAACTTCTTACTTAGTTATCAACTCTTGAAATTTTTGTATAGTAGCTATACTTTATCTCCCTCCTTAAGATCTAGTCCCTTAGATCTCTTAGCGTTATAGTACTTTTTCATTTTCTCTTATACCTTCTTTGCTAATTCTATAGGGTCTATATAAAGATTTATTAGTGTCTTTATTCTTTCTTTAGCTGTGCTACTCGTTTTCTTTACTTATTATAGTAACAACGATGTTCTTAGCTTATACCCATAATTTGCCTTAAATAGTAATATACCTATTCCTTCTTAAGGTGTTATATTGTATGTAAACTATATAACTAGTAATAGCGATACCTAATTATTCTATGCGTGATTAATATAATACCTTAGATACTGCTCTAGTATCTAATTTAATCTTTCTATTTAACCGTCTGTCTATAGATAGTATACAGTAAAAGTTACTACTCTAACTCCTTACTCTACTAAGAATACTTTCTAGAATATTACTATAAATCTTAGATCTCTATCTAATATAATCTTACTTAGTGCTCTATGTCTTATAAATACTTCTTTAATATAAATTCTAGCGACATCTTCCGCTAATATCTCTTCTGTGCATGCTATAAAGTATCACTACTTTATAAGCTTATCTACTATTACTAAGATCGCGTTATAATCTTGTCTAGTAATAGGATCTCTTAACTTTAGCAACTTAATAATAAAGTCTTATTGTTGGGAATAAAGGCAAATGGTTACCATATAAGGCATATTGCCGTCACGTATAGTAAGTTGCCGTTACGTACGGCTAGGGGTGGATTTGCGGATGTCCGAATTAATTACGGTCAGGTTTCGGACAGTCACTAGCGTCTTTTAAAATCCTAGGCCTCTCATTGGTGTAACCTTAATTTAAGTTATCCGCACGGCCCCCCACTAAAACTATATCGTCATCTTCCTTACAATTTAAAAGCTCTACTACCACCAATATATCTACTAAGCGTGGTAGAAATAAGGATCTTAATGTCGCAGCCGCCTTCCGGAAGTTCAGGAAGGATGGTGCGAAGACTGAGCAAGCCCAATGCACCCATTGCGGCTACGAACAATCGTGGAAAACTAACCTACTGCGTGCTCACCTGTCTAGCTGCGAGAAATACAAAGCCTCACTATTTGCAAAGGATTTAACTAAACTACAGCTAAAACAAAGTTAGATTACTGTTCCAGCACTTAAACCTATTACTTATAAGGCCTTATAACTTAAATATGCTATAGCAGTATATATAGGAGGCCTACCGTTTAACCACTACCAATAGGAATATATAAGAGCCGCCATCAAAGCCACGCATCCAGGGTTAACTCTTCCTAATCGCAAGGACCTTACAGGCGTCCTACTTATAGGTAAATATACTACTTTCCTAGTAATAACCATAGAAAATAGTATACTAACTTATAAGCAGATTGCTACAAGACTGTCTATAGCAGCGTCCTCCCTCATATTTCTGCCAGCACCTCACTTAATTTAGTAACCGACGAGTTAATAAATATCAGAAAGCAACGAGTACAGAACCTCTACGCAAGCGTACCTAGCTTTGGCGCCTTTTATATTAAGTTAGAAGTCTTATCCAAACAAACAGTTAGTGCGAAGTGGACGGCAGATTGGCTGATTAACGAGGCCACTAAGCTCACTAATAACAATCTATCGCGACTTAATTCGTGGGCGACGGACACTTGTAATACGATGAGGAGTGCTTAGAAGGAAGCTGCGAAAGATCCTCGCCTGGCTCACGTCTTCTTCATACCTTACGATAGTCACGGCCTGCAGCTTCTGGTAAAAGATATTATTTAGGAAGTTATCTACTTCGAGCAGACGGCAAGTGAAGCTCAATCAATTGTTACCGCATTTTAGGCGTCACCAAAGCAACTCGGAGCTCTACGTAAATGCATGATAGAAACCAACGGTAAGGCGACAGCCTTCGTTCTATCGTGCATCACTAGATGGGGTACTCAGCTCGCGATGGTAAGAAGCGTCAATAAGAAACAGGCAGCCCTGCAGAAGTTCTTCCTTAATTAAACGACAGCTCTCGAAGATATGAATAAAAAGGACTTAGCGATTAAGAAGCTTAACACCTTAGTATGGGATAAGGGCTTTTGGCAAAGGCTTCAATTCCTATGCAGATTACTCGCGCCTATCGACAACGCCATTAAGATAAGCGAATCTGATGGAACCACGATAGGTGACGTAATTCCTCGCTAGAGGAATATTAGGAATTATTTAATTAAACTCTTAAAGTCGCCGGAAGCCCTCAAAAATACTAATATAGCTTATATTATTAATCGCACATTTAAACCACGATACAAGACTTAAATTAAGGACCTCCACATCGTTGCCTACCTTCTTAATCCACGCCACGCCGGCGACGTCGATTTGCCTTATTATACTAAGCCGTAGTAGAGGAACATACTATACTACTTCTTCGTAAAGCAGAGAGTTAATTACGTTGCCGTAATGGAGCAATTTAACGAGTTCTGGAGGAAGGAGGGTTGCTTTAATAGAGGCCTTCCAGTTTGGCAGTATGCTAAAAGGAAGGAGATCTTTTGGGAGTATATTTAAGCTTCCTACCCTAAGCTTAGCCCTCTAGCTTTACGAGTTACTCGTACGCCTGCCAATTTAGTGCCATCAGAATATTCTTTTAGTATTCTAAAGCTACTAATAAATAAGTTTCGAGCCCAGCTGACGCCGTAGCACGTCAACATGCTATAATATATATACATTAACGAACGAGTCCTTAACTAAATCCTACGACGAAACGCAACACCCAAAGAGCTTATAGAAGTGGAAGATAAGGCGGTAGAAGTAGGGGAGGGTTATATAGAGAACCCGGCTTTACAGCGGGAGTTAATTATAATTCAGCAGCTTTTAAACTAGGAGGCCGGCCGATTTAAAGCCTCTATATAACACTACTAGCTTAATAAAATTCTATAATCGCCTAACGTTATACATCGTGATATTATCTCCAAAATTTCCTATATAAAACCCGGAGAATTATTAAAATCTAGGCCTTTAAAATATAGAGGATCCGGCTTAGAATTTCGGTCAGGATCCGGACATTCCGAATCCGGTTAGATTAGGATTTACATTTCGGACGGATCGCAACCCTACGTACGGCAAGTTGCCATCACGTGCCGCCGCGGCACTAGCGTGGTGAGGAACCTTAAGTTCCTTACCCCTTTCATTAATCAAAACAATAGAACAATTATTATACTATCTACGAACCGTAGCTACGTAATATCCCCCTTATGTAACCAATACTGATTAGTGGTTAACTTTACTGTTATACTATAGAGCAGCTAGGTATTCCACCAAGAAGAGACAAGCTACTGTACTAGTGCTACTCGTGCTAAAGGGAGCTGTTTTTTAAGGTTAGAACTGGTCCTAAACCTTAAATAGAACTCTTCCACGAATCTAAGAATCTAAAGGCTAGAACTGGTCCTAAGCCTTTCTAAGATTATAGATTTTTACGTCTATTACGCAGAATAATACGCTTTACGAGTCTTCGCGATTTAAGGCCAGAACTAGTCCTAAGCCCTATAATCGCAAATACACGTCCGAACGCGTACTAAACGATAAACGCATACTAAATGATAAATATATATTACGAACGCGTACCAAACGATAATCCCTATACTAATAACACTTCCCTCCCTCTAAAAACATGGCTACGCCTACTTTAAACGACTGGGAAGACTCCTTACCACTAGGGGTAGCTTCGTACGCGAAACTTATTAATAAAAATTAGGATAAATTTACCTTTAATATAATAACTTATACTATAAAATAAGTTAATAGCTTTCTTCTATACCGTATTATGTTCTACTAAAGTAGATACTACGCCAATGTACAGCTATAGGAATATTTTAGGGAGGATTTCGTAGGATAGACCGCTAACACCTAGGTACTTAGTAATGTTGATATTGTTTAGGATTTTTAAGACTTCCTCTGTAGGAACGGGGTATACGTTACTAAGAATAGTAACCCAATTACTAGTAATATTTAGGCCGTTATTACTAGTATAGAAGAACTAGTATAGATAGAAGCTAAGATTATTGTTACGGCATTGACGCGCGTAACCTGGATAAGGCCTAGTCAGGGGGGTTCGCTTACGTCTTGGCTCTATGTATATAGACGTGTCCTTTCCACGACCTTTTTCTGCTCCTCATCTTGATATCCGGGTCAATAGACTACCAATTGTACAGGCTTGCATACGTTCTACGGCGCCCGTGCCTCGATTGACTGAGTCGCTGTAACATTATATTAAGATCCCTCAACCGATCGCAGGCTGTTGTATCCTAGGTTAAAGAAGCCCTGTGGCCTAGGGTAGTTGATGGGTGACGGAGCCCTACATACTAGCAGGCAAAGGAAGGAAGGAGAGCCTAACTTCTATAACAAAGAAGGCAGGAGATGNATACTCTGAGACAAAGCAAGGACCAAAGTCCTGTGGTGGCTGGGTTGCGAGAAGCTTAGTCCCTACACCGCGCAGGCACCCTCATGTTTCTTTTTGTTTTATTTCGATTCTTCTATTTAATTCTCCCCGCTAGACGGTAATTCTTTCCGACCGTACGAGCTCGTTGACCGACCGACCGACTGACTGACGCGTACATCCGTCAACCGAACGCGTACACCTACCTACCTACCGATCGATCGATCGACCGACCGACCGTACGTCTGGACGCTTGCACCGTACTGCTACCTAAATAGTCCTTTTTGACTGATACTAAGCCACGTATACTGTGAGGAACGAAATCGGTTGATACTGAGACTAGTGCTATACACTGGCTGCGAAGAATGACCCCGACTGATACTGAGTTGTACGAGCTTCGAGAACAAAATCACTAGGACTATCAACGCTGGCATCACTCTGCTACCGACCACCGACTATGCCGCTCTGCCTATAGTCCTATAGACCTACGGTAGTGCCGATACGCCTACTACCACAAACTATCGACCGACTATTGATCGTGCCGATACGCCTGCGATCCACGACTTCCGCTTGCATCGTACTGCTACAAACCAATCGATAGCTCGAGCTCTACGTTCGACCTGCTATTACAAGACAACCGATAGACGAGCTCTATGCTCGACCACTATCGTTACCGCCGCTAGTACCGTACTACTACCCGAACACAGCTGCTCCTGCCTGCAGCTAAACCTTAATTTGACTTCTACTGCTCCCGCCCGCAGTATTACAACCGACAGCTGCTGCTACGCCTGCAGCTTGACCTTAATTCGACATCCGCTGCTCCTGCCTGCAGCATCTCATCGACTACTGCTGCCCCACCTGCAGCAAATAACTATAACTGTATAAGAGGTAGAGGACAAGCACCTAAGGATAAAGCTTGAGGGCAAGCTTTTTTGAAGGGGGGGGTAATGTTACGGCACTGATGCGCGTAACCTGGATAAGGCCTAGTCAGGGGGGTTCGCTTACGTCTTGGCTCCATGTATATAGACGTGTCCTTTCCACGACCTTCTTCTGCTCCTCATCTTGATATCCGGGTCAATAGACTACCAATTGTACAGGCTTGCATACGTTCTACGGCGCCCGTGCCTCGATTGACTGAGTCGCTGTGACAATTATACGTTAACTATAGAAACCTAAAACCAACCTATATTCTTTAGAAGGCAACTTTAATTTAGAACGAAACCCCTAGAACGCTACTCTTCCACCTAAAGGTGCTCTCCCACCTAAAGGTGCTCTCCTACCAAAAGCTACTCTTTCTCTACCTCCGCTGCCTCTAGCTTCTCTACTCCAGCTAACCGGTAACCCTTTACTATAAAAAGTTACGAATCTAATAAAGGTATATTTGGACGAAGAGAAGAAGTTTAAAGGAGAACTATACGATATACTTAGAGTAAAACTATAGGTCTTTTATAACTGTTGTAATAAAGTTAGAATTTAACGCCACTAGTACTACTACGCTTTCTCTATTATATTAAAAGGACGGGCGGTAATATTCTATTATAACTATATTATAGGTAAAAACTATAACTTTAATATAATACTTTAGCTCACTAGAGCCCACTTTAAGACTAATAAGAATTGCTAACTTTATATGTCTAAATAGCGGGAGACTATATTCTAGAGAGTTATTGCTTCTAACCTAATAAAGACTTATTTAGAGTGCCTTTAACTACTCTTTAATAAACTCTAGAAAATCTAATATAGCTTTACCAAAACTTACTAAAATAAGAACAGCCTAAGGGACTAGGTTATTTTAGCATGCCGTAGCGTTCCTAAGTGTAATTTGGCGCTATATAAACCTATAGATACGTTTAAAGGAGTATATGCTAAGCTACGCTCTGCTGTAGGTACTATAATGCAAACATAAGAATCTTAATAGCTCTATACTAAAAATCCTACCTAACTAAGCGTTTCTAACTAATATAATTATAACTAGACTAATCAAATATATGGCGGCCGTGGTAGGGAATATAGCAAAGGGTATAATTAATATCAACTATGAGGTAATTATGGAGGTCCTTATAGAGGTTTATTTCGAAGTAATCGCTAAAAGAAGTGCTATATTTGTAAGAAGCTAAATTGCTAGTTAACTAGATACTCCCTTAATAAGCGAAAAGAGGTATATAATAAGTTCTATTAGAGTGTAAGAAACGTTAAAAATTATAAGGTCACTATGGCCTACTTTTAAAGCTTCCTAGTTTAATACGAAGGCGTAGAAGACCTTAAGGGTAAGGTTAATAAGACTAAATAGCTCCTTATAGATATGGAAATTAAGGACTACTTACCTAACCAATACTTTACTAAGTATAGTAAGGTAAATAGCATATAAACCGTTGCTATTCTTAATAACTAATCTACACTCTATTTTATTATAAAGTTAAATATCTTTAACGAGCTAAAGGAAAGCTCCGCGTTTTCCTTTAATAATAGATACTCGGTAAACGTCTTCTATAGTATTATACTAGATACTAGAGCCGCAGGAGTATCTATAGCAGGAGAACCTTAAGTTTAAGCCCTTTAGCAGCTTAATAGCTCTATTTAGATTAACCATTTAACGATAGGCTAACACACAATTTATTTTAGCAAAGGTACTATAATCTCTCTTAGTATAATTAAGGTTTAAACCCCCTTAGGGTATATCACTTTTTACGTTGTTTCCACAAATACCCCGTTTCTATTTTGCATTAGAGATATAGATAAACTAGGCGTTAAGCTTAATAACCTTAAGAATATACTTGTATAGGGAGATAATTGGATGCCTATTATACGTAAGTAGGGTTACCCTTAGCTGCTCCTTTAATAACTAGAAAAAAGTATTACTTAGAGCCATTTAACTAAGTTAGAGTTACGCCAACTACACCGTCGTTTTGGTCACCCATTAGTTCACCAATTACTTAGGGTTCTTTGGTAAGTAGGCTATAAAGTTAAGGTTAAAGTAATTAAGCATCTTATAAAATACTACTACTACTACTAAATAAACTAGAGGTCCCCTGGCCGATTTAAGTTCACCCTTAAAGATAACTATAACTTTAACTTCTATATTATCGTTAACGTTATATACCTTAGCGGTAAGCCAGTACTCCAAGTTATTAACTTTTTAACCTCCTTCTAAGCCGCACAATTCTTAAAGGATATATTAGCTAGGAACGTATAGAATACTCTTTAGTTATATTAGATTGATATCTACCTAGGACCCCCTAATTAAATCGTCTATAATATAAGAAAGAACTTCTTATTTATAGAGTTCCAATAATAAATAAAGGTAATAGCAATTAAGGTTAAGGAAGTCCCTGTTAAGGCATATAATAGTATTAAAAAAGTAGAGTAATATTACGCGCCATTACGCCGCGTATATAAGATTATCTCTTTAGAACTAAAGGACGCTAGCGAAGAACTTACCTTATAAATAGCTGTTAAAGCTATTAACAATTTCACTGGCCCAAATAGACTTATACCTACATTGCTAGTCTTTAGCGCCCACCCATAAATAACTAATAATTCTCTACTATCTCCCTCCGTTATATAATAAGCTAAGGTAATTTATAAGGCAATAAAGGAGGTGTAACGCCTCTATGCTATATACTAGGTTAATAACGTACTAAGAATAAGAAATGGCCTAAATACCTTAACTGCGCTTAATCTGCCACTCTAGTCTAAAGTACGCGTATGGCGTAAAAGGGGAGGATAGTTAGGCCTATATTAACTTATTATAATTAATAGTTAAACTTATACTATTTAGATACCTTACAAACCCACCCAATTCCATTTAACTGTTATTAAGCCTTACTATAAAGATAACAATTCTAAGCCTTTACAGGATGCCCTAAAAGATACCCTAGAAGAAAACCACAATTAATATACTCTAGAAGGCGACTACAATCCCAATATAATTATAGTAGATGCGCCACAACTATAACGCGGTAGAGGTCGCCTAAAGGGATCACGAAATTGCTAACACCTTATTAATTTTAAAGAATAATTTGTTGCCGCCATTAANAATAAAGTTAAGTTATTAATGGCCTTTATAACAGCTAAAGAGAAGGCTAACTTTAAGCTCGCAAAACAGCTCTAAAAGGAAGGTTGTATTATAACCCTAGGAGCTCTTTTCTAAGTATCCGATAAGTAGGAGATCGACGGTCTTATCGCAAGAGGAGTCTTTAAATTTAAGAAATATAACCCTACTAAGTTTAATAGAGTTCGTATCTTTAAGTTAAGAATGGTTAATAAGATTAAGGGTAAAGCTACTAACGCCCCATTTAAGAAATTAAGGCTTATTATCTAAGGTTATAATAATAATAGTAAAGAGATAATTCTTATATAATCTCCTATAATTCAACAAGCTAGTTAGCAAGTTATTATTATATTAGCTCCCTCCTTAATAAAGAATAGAATAGTAGTTTATTTATAAGATATTACTTAAGCCTACACCCAATTAGAGACGCACCTTTAGTACTTAATATTAGTATACCTTCCGGAGTAAATTCGCCACTAATATCCTAAAGACACGATTATAGTTATGCTTAAGCCATTATATAGAATCGCAGAGGTAGGAACTTACTAGTAGGCTACCTATAGCAAGCACTATAAAGAGAAGCTTTTAATAACTACTTCTATATTTAATCCCTGCTTTCTTATTATAACCACAGGAACCCTATTTAGAATCGTTGGTATATAAACTAATAATATAATTATCTTAGGAAATAACTAATTCTTAGCTCTTAAAGAGGATAAGCTAGTAAAGGCAAATCTCATAATAAAGCTAAAGGAAAAGCTTAACTTAATAACACTATTACTCTTTAATAGATATATCCTCTCCCTAAATAAGGATTCCATTGCTTTGCGCCAGAAGGGTTAAGGTAAAAAGATTAACGTTATTAATATTAATTCCCTAAAGTAAGGATATATAGAGTAACGCGCTTATAGAGCTTATATTACTTTTATCTATTAATCTAAGGCTTTATTTAATCTCTCTGTTACCGCCTAATACTAGGAACTAACCAAGAACAATATTCTTGCCCTAAATAAACGTCTTTTCTAGCAAATAAACCATCTTAATTGGGGACTACTCTATATGCCTATTAATCTTTCTACCACTAAGCTCTTTATATTTATTAATAGATTATTTATAAATAATAAAGATTTTAGCTCTTAGTTAGGATATAAGATTATTATTACAAACGAATTTACTAGAGAGAATAACTTTACAATCTATAGCAATCTTATCTATTAGAGCTTAACTAAAAGCAAGCACGTTACCCGAAGTACTTTAGTATTAGAGATATATAGAATAGTTAGCAGAGTTAATATAACAATTACAATTAGAACTACCCTAAAGATAATTACAAATTAACTCGAACTTCCCGTTATCCCTATAATTATATACATTAATTCATTTTCCCTCTATAAGTGTTTAGTTAAGCTTAATACCACAAAGAAAAAGCGCCTTATAATCGATATTATAGTACTTTGGCAATCCTATAAGCATTAAGAACTCTTTAAGATTTAATAAATTAATAGCTAAGATAACCTAGTAGATATAATAATAAAGGCGAACCCAAATAAGGCACTAGAGACGTTTATTAATATAAATACTCTACGTATACGCGTTAAAGGTTAGGTTAAAAGAGAGTCCCTAGAAATTTCTTAGTTACGTAAGGTCTTAAGATGTCCAGGAACTTTAACCAGCGGTTAAAGTTATCTAATTGGTCAGATTCTGCAGACCCTAACTTAAACTAGCCAATTAGGATTTTTCATCCCTGGGATGGAAAATCGCTATTGGCTCGCTTACCGCTAGCGCCTTAGCGGCCCTACTAATAAGATACCTACCCATAACTTATAAGCAAGAAAGCACCATATGCTAAGAGGCAAATTTTAGGACAGCGAGACTTATATTATAATGGCAATAGTAAGTAAGGAGGATTAATTTTTGTTCCGCTAGTTAAGCGGTATATATATATAGATAGCAACTACAAAAGAAGAGTTACTAGTGTTGGGAATAAAGGTAAATGGTCACCATATAAGGTATATTGCCGTCACATATAGCAAGTTACCATTACGTACGGCAAGTTGCCATCACGTGCCGCCGCGGCACTAGCGTGGTGAGGAACCTTAAGTTCCTCACCCCTTTTATTAATTAAAACAATAGAATAATTATCATACTATCTACGAACCGTAGCTACGTAATATCCCCCTTGTGTAACTAACACTTATAATATAACCTCTTATAGTCTCTTTAGTGTTTTAATAGGTTATAGCCCTCCGTATAGCTTATGCCTTATTAGTTTATTCCTTTAGCAATCTAGATACTCTTTTATAACCTTTCTAGCTATTCTCTAAATTCCATTAATAATATACTCCTCTTAGAGTCTTAACACTAAGCCCGTAGCTCTATTATATCCTTAAGTTAATCCCTTATAAAATTCTTTTATAAATTGCTCCGCTATGCTTCTTAGGATATACTTTACTTCTTAATTTTTGTATATATCCGTCTATAGATCTTCTAGTTATGCTTTTAGAATTTTCTATACCCAAAAGCTTTTTAGTATCTTATAAATTCTTTCTAACTTATCGTTTTCCCAAGTTGCTGCGATTTTTAGATAGTTATACCTAATTAATCCGTCTATATCTTTTCGCAGTAAAGCCCCTAATAGCTTCTTATTATTTTGTAGTTTAGCCTTATAACTTAGAGCGTCTGCTTATATATTATTTATACCCTTAGTATACTAAATCTTAAAATGGTATTCTGTAAGTATCTCTGCCTATTTAACCTATCTTTAGTTAAGTTCCTTTATTATTAGGAATCCTATTAGGTTTTTATAATCTATCTTAACTATAAATAGTTTTTCCGTGCCTTGTAAGAATGCTCTCTATTTCTTTAATGCTATAACTATACCTAGCAACTCCTTATTATAGATATTATAGTTTAACTCTAGTAATATTATCTTTTAACTGTAATATGCCACTAGGTGCTATCTATTTTAATGTTTTTATATAAAGTATGCCCCTAGTGCATAGTCTAATATATTTATCTTTATAACCGTTTCTAGTCCTAGTTAATAGATCTTAAGAACTAGCTCTTAGGTAAACAACTCTTTAACTTTTTTAAAGAGTTCCCTTTGTTCCTCTCCCCATGCCCATAGTTCTTCTTTCTTTATTAACCGCGTAAATGGCTTAATGTCCTTTAACTACTACGCTATAAACCTTCTATAGTAATTGCAAAACCCTAGGAACAATCTTAACTGCGTAATATTCTCTAGTTTTTACCAATTTACTATAGCCTTAATCTTTTTTAGATCTATGCTAAGTTGGCTTAGTTTAATAATAAATCTAACAAAATCGGTCTTCCTAGTAAAGAACTCGCATTTCTTAATTGCTACTAGCATTTGTTCTTCTTATAGTCTCTTTAAAACCTATTTAACGTGTTCCCCATGTTTTTCCTTAGTTATTAAGTAGATAATAATATTGTTAAGGTATACCATAACAAATTCATCTAAGTATTCTCCTAATATATTGTTAATACGCTTTTAAAATATTACTAGTGCGTTTATAAGCCTAAATTGCATAACTAATAGTTTATATAGTCCTTCCTTTGACCTAAAGGCTGCCTTCTATTTATCGCCTTCCTTAATCCTAATCTAATGGTACGCCTATCTTAGATCTATCTTTATAAAGATTTACGCGTTGCCTATTCTATCTTAGATTTCGCTAATTAAGGGCAAAGGATACCTATCCTTCCTAGTAATGCTGTTTAACTGTCTATAGTTGATATATAGCCTTAGTTTGCTATTCTTCTTTAGTATAAATAGTACTAGATATCCCGCTAATAACTGTAATGGTCTAATATATCCCTTTTATAGGTTTTCCTAGATAAACTCTTTTAGTACTCTACCTTCTTCTTTAGTAAGCTTGTATATTAGAAAGAACTTTAGACTTTATCGGGAAAATATTCGCAGGATGAGATTTAAGTAGACTTTGGTTTTCGCGTTTCGCGTAATTAATATGCAATTTAACCAACTCGACACGCAATTAACTAACTTAACACGCAGTTGACCTACTTAATATGCAATTTAACTAACTTAATACGCAGTTAACCTACTTAACATGCAATTTAACTAACTTAATACGCAGTTGACCTACTTAACATATAATTTAACTAACATATTCCACTAGCATAATGCACTACACGCCTATCGTCTAGACTATCCACGCGTCAATAACATCCGAGTACGTGCTCCGACCGATGTCGCCTTCGAGCACGCACACACAGCACTCCACACCACACAACAACATCCAAGATGATATTCTGCGATTATGTATAGGCGATATATCCTCCTTCGGAATTGAATTTATGTTCAATCACCAATGATCGGATTTAGCGAATAAGATGATATATGGAGAACGTGCTTCCGAGTCGCGGTAATATCGCAAAGTTACTCTGAAGTTATTCAGAAAGTAACGTATGAATCATTTCGACGATTTGAGCGGATACAGCATTTCTAGATTGCTCTCAGACAAGATACCGTGCCATTTGAATGATCGCCTGTTGTCATATTAAGATGATTGCCAGCAGATGAAACCGTGCTTAGAGTTATTCCGTTGCCAGGTATAATCCATGATCGCTGCCTGCAGACCAGACCTGTCATCAGTTATGACCATTCTCTCGCAGTCCGGAATCTGCTGCCACAGTTCAAGCTTTCTTCGATCAGACCAAGATGTCTGTTCGTGCAGATCCATACCGCTGTCGGCAAGACTAAGACCTCTCGTCATCATATCATACCCGCTCGCTTAGCAGTTTCATTGATCGTTGCCAGGATACTATGCTCGCATTACCACGGAGTATGGCCATCCCTCCTATTTCTGTCTATCTCTCTTTCTCGGTGTTTATTCGTGACGATGATCGCGTCTCGTCTTCGAATGTTCGTGTAACACCTATTTCTTGTAGCCTGCTCCGTTTCTCTCGGAACCAACGTAGCTTCGTTGAAAATCCGTCTCGAACACCGTCCTCCATATGCAATTTCTCGGGAATCGAGCATGATGCGTCTACTCAAGGTACAGCGAGATATCGTCATCGTATGCATGTCGGAAGCATACCGCTCTCTGTATTGCTCTGAGAAGCCGCGTTCGCGGAGAGCGCGTGTAGGCTCGTCATTTCGGAATGACATGTCTATACGCATTTTTTCGGAAATGTAATAATCTCGCTATGGTCTCGAACATGTTCTACACATGTATAGTCTCGAAACGTCTGCGCATGTTCGGCGTAATTATCTTGGAGGCATCGTCGAATGATACTTCTCTAGAGGTAATATTATTACTCGAATGTTTATTATCAATGCTACTCATAATTCATATCTCGTATCACATTTCTTGTATGCGGTCGATATTCTTCGATCGATATAATCGTCTCGAGAAATTCGACCGTCTTGATGAATTCCAATTCTCCATATTCTTATATTTATGTTAATATTAGAATATATATCTATTTCGAATATGCATATTCATCCAATATTGTCATCGTATTATTACATTTGTCTCGATCATATTCTTATCATTTTACAATTCATCCAATTGACGCATAATTTCAATCAATTTAACGTACACAATTCATCCAATTGACATATAATTCAATCAATTTTAACGTACAATTCATCCAATTTACGCAAAATTCAAATCATTTAACATACAATTCATCCAGTTGACGCACAATTCAATCATTTTATATAC